>NC_056741.1:558345885-558423385 GCF_019279795.1 Protopterus annectens | reverse complement strand
ATATATGGAATGGCATTCAGAGTTAAAACAGCATGCCAGTTAGTGGTATGTAAAGGCAGGCAATAAGATGATTATTCAACAGGGAAAATTAGTATGCACACAGTTTAAACAATGATAAACCAAATGGAACAACAGTCCCAACCTTAGAGGTTTGTTTAGGAACATACCCCATACACATATTAGTTTTAGTGTGATGGATGGATCTGTTGAGTGGTGAGGGAAGGAAACAGATTCAATTAATAATTGCTATCAAGTGTATTTGTCACTACACTACTATTCACTACTCTACATTCTGACCATACATACACTCTACCTGGGCCATGGGGCTGCTACAGCACACCAACAGCTGTAGATATCAACAGAACAGTTGTACCCTTATTTTAGTTATAGGTTCATAGGTTCATAGGTTTATACTAGGCTATCTGCCCTAAGGCATTTATAAGCCTAGCCCAAATTTTTGTGGCTTACGCCACCCCTTATATGAAAAAATACTGTGCCCATTAGTTTGTTGTGCCTCTGTCCAGCAGTGACACAGAGATGATTCCCGGGGTAAACCTACGATCTCCCATCCACAGGTCTAGATTTCTCTTGAACATTGTCAGCGAGGTGCTCTGCCTCACATGGACCGGGATTTTATTCCACAGCATAGGGAGTCTCTGAGTGATAAATCTATCCCTCCAGCAAGTCCTATTTATATCCGTGCTAAGGTTTAAGTCGCTTGCTCTAGTGGTTTTGGTGGATTTGGATTTTTTGAGGTGGAGCATGTCCATTAATTCCGGGTTGGACATGGCCTTGTATGTCAGGCACATGTCACCTCTGAGCAGACGGTATGCGACTGAATAGAGCTGGAGTTTCTTCAATCTGGCAGCAAATGACAGAGTTTGGAGTCCCTTTATCCTTTTGGTGAGGAACTTTTGGGGTCTCTCCAATTGCTGCAGATGTCGGGTGAGATACATCCCGAATGGGGCATTGTACTCGATCATTGGTCTGATAAGTGAAGAGTATAGGGGAACAATGACCTCACTAGATCTGGATGTGAATCCCTTCATGATCAGGTGGGCAATGTAGAAGGTCTTTCTAACCACTTTAGCAACGTGAGTGTCAAAAGAAAGGCCACTGTCAACCTGGGTCCCCAGGTCCCTGATGACCTCTTCTGTGCTTAGTGGATTGCCACCTATATGGTAGCTTGGGGTTACCTTGTTTTTCCCGAAGGGTATGACTATACATTTTTGGCGTTTAACTTCAGGCCATGGCTCTGGCACCAGCTATCTGTTTCCGTGAGTCCCTTCTGAAGGATATCCGTGTCCGATGCACTTTCCACTATGGCCCAGTTTGCAGTCGCCTGCAAACTTTGTCAGCCAAAGTCCTCCCATGTTGGCCTGTACTTCTGAGAAGTAGATGCCAAACAATAGGGGCCAAGGACCGAGCCCTGTGGGACACCACTTGTGACTGGCTTGGAGTCTGACACAGAGCCAGCAACTCTAACCCTGTGGGTTCTGTCCTTAAGCCAGTTTGCAACCCATCTTGTGACATATGGGTTTACATTTAAGCTGGTAAGTTTTTCTACAATACCAGTGGGGTATTGTGTCAAAAGCCTTTGCAAGGTCAAGGTAGGCTGTATGGACTGCCTTTCCCTCATCAATGGCCTTGGTGACTGTTTCGAAGAAGTCGACCAAGTTCAAAAGGCATGATCTTCCCTTGACAAAGCCAAACTGGGTCGGGTCCAATGTCTGCAAGTCCCTATATCTTTGTTTATGAGCTCCATTATGATCCTCTCCATAGCTTTGCAGACTAGACTTGTTAAGCTTATGGGGCGGTAATTACCAGGGTCCGTAGAGGCGCCTTTGTGGAGTGGGACCACAGTTGCCATACGCCACTCCTTGGGCACGTATCCTGTGGTAAGGCTAAGATTAAACAGCTGCCTTATGTGCGGGTTTAATTCCTCATTTAGCTCATGTAGCACACAGCCAGGGACACCATCCGGTCCCATTGATGCTGTGTTTTTAGCTTTAGAGAGAGCAGTTTTCACATGCGCATTTGAGATGTCCGGGAGGCTACACTCGGCTGGGATAGTTATCTCTCCTTTAGGGGGGGGAGAGGGGGGTGAAGTTTGCACTGAACCTGTCTGCCAGTATGTTGGCAATGTCTGTGGGTTCAGTGATTTTTGTATCATTTTGGATTAATTCTGAGCATATCTGGGAGTTTCCACCCAGGTTCCTAACATAGCTGAAAAAGGCCTTATGATTGTCCTTTGAATCCATGGCAATTTTTCTCTCAAAATTGGCCTTAGTTGATTTTATGAGTGCTCGTATTTTTTACTAATAATGATCAGGGGTGACTTCCTTTATGGATTTTGTTCTATCATGTAATAGCTTTCTCCTCTTATTGTAAAGTTTGTTAATGGCTGGGGTCCACCAGACTGGACGCTTGCCCTTTGTGGAAAGAGTCTTGGTTTTATTTGGGATTGCCTGATCCATGCAGTCCTGGAGGTGTTCATAGAAGGCATTTGTAAGGGCTTCTACAGCTTGGGTTGTGGTTTCCACTGGCTCAGGGGCCTTGATGGATACCACACCAGTCTTGAGTAGTGTGAAGTTTGCTTTAGAGAAGTTCTTCACTATGGTCTTTTGTTTGGGGTGGGGCGGGATGTGGATTTCCAGTGAGATTAGTTTATGATCAGATCTCACCAATGAGGGATATACTTCCGGTGTGGAGCATTTTGTCCCCATGTTTGTGACAATGAGATCTAGTATATTTTCTCCTCTCGTGGGAACAGTGACTAGCTGTTCCATGGCATTTGAATTTATAAACTCCAGGAACCGTTGGGCTAGAAAGTTTGGGCTTGAGTAATGTTCCCAGTCTATATTTGGGTAGTTGAAGTCACCCAATATGATGGTGTTTGGAGATACATTTATACCCTCCAGTGTCTTCAGGAAGGCTGTGTGGGGTTCCTGAGTTTGAGAGGGTGGCCTGTAGCATGCTACAATTTGTAGAGCAGTTTTGCCTATGGTTAGTTGCACCTGGATGGTTTCCAAGCTTGCGGCGTTGCCACCAACCTGGAGGTGTGGGTATCCTTTATGAATATGGATACACCCCCTCCTTTTGTGGTGTGGTCCGGGTTTTGGGGCCGGAACGCATGATATGAGGTAAAACCTAATAGTGCCGGGTGCCCTCAGGAGCCTTGAACCAGGTTTCAGTTACAGCACAGACATCGATGTTCTCCATACTGAGAAGGGCCTCGAGTGCATGCATTTTGAGATTTAGACTTCTGGCATTGAGCAGCATTACCCTCAGTTTCTTCCCATTTTTGTTTTCTAGGGTGGTAGGTTTAGAATTTGAGCCTTGCCTAAAAAGGCACTATGGGGGTGGCAAGAGCCTTAGCCAATATCCGAATCCCAGGGTGACAGGTGCAAGCCGTCCCTTGCGGCAGCGTGGCTTGTCAAGCATGTCATCCCAGGCAGACAGACACTGGATCCCCTTTGAATGACACCAGACATTAAGCCAATTGTTAAAGCTGATTATCTTGTCTCTATATTGTGGCATCATTCTTGGTGAAGGAAGGATACTGCTCAGGGTTAGGGTCATACCTGCCTGGGCTACATAATCAGAGAGCTCCTCTATGTCTCTTTTCATGTAGTCCAGGGAGGTACATCTCAGGTCGTTCACACCAGCATGGACAATGACTGTGTCATATTTGTACTTGCCGTGGAGTGACCCGAGTGCTTGTGTTATGTGGCGGATTCTAGCGCCCAATAGGCAGCTTACTGTGACCCTCTCCTTGTTCAGCCTGGTGAGTGGGACATCAGTGTGTCTGACTATGGAGTCATCTATGACAAGTATGTTTGGTGTTGTATTTGGCCTTAAGGGCTGTGACTGCTTTGCACACTGCTTTTGTGGTTTATGTGTTGCTTGTGGGGTGTCTTGCGGTAGCAGTTGTTTGGGTGTCTGCTTTGGAGGCCTCTGCTGTTTAGGTAAATTTTTACTCAGAGCCTCCGAGTATGTCTTTGTGTGTTTATGTGTTTGATTCAGTGGAGTGGTAGCATTATGTGAGGCTGGTTTTGTGGTGTGTGTAGTTGCCTTCTCCTCCTGTCTGGTCTTGCCAGTCCTGAGTTGAGAGAGCTCAGCCTCCAGTTTGGCTAAATAGCTGCATCTCTCAAGTATTTGTGTTATGTGGGAGGAGGAGAGGGTTGTCTGTGTACATGAGGCAGTTATAACATTGCCTCAAGATTCCCAGATTCACCAGCTGGACCGGAGAGGAGATTGACAACTGACCTTTGGACATGCTAGAATAATATTGGGAAATCCTTAATTGAAAACAAGGGCCAGTGGGGAGTGAGGGTGTAGTGCTTTTAATTTTTAGTGCTGACTTATATAATTGCTTTAGTGAGCAAGTGCCAGGTAACTTGAGTGCAATGTGTTACAAGTAACTAAATGCAAAACGACAAACAGTAACTTTCTTTCAAGTGAAACAAGGAAATAAGTACAGTAAGCAATGCAGATATCACTAGTGATCCACAGAAGCTGAGAAGTTATGATTAGGTGGAATTAGCTTCCAGGGAAATAACAAGCAAACAAACAACAAGCATATAAACAAAGCTAGATTCAGCAGGCCTGGATCTAGTCTATGCTAGAGCAAACAAGGTGTACCAATTTCAGTAAGATACAGTTCAAATATTCAGGCACTATAAACCTTTAACCAGAAATTCCCAGCTCAGAAGGGCAGAGTCCAGCCTCTTCTCCCACAAGAGTGCAGACCACGAACCTTCTTAATGTAAAATAACTGACCTGAAGCCCAAGTGCCTAAACCAGAACTAATACTCTTGGACACTGGGCTCTCAATCAGCAGTTCCCAACTTAGAAGGATGAAAGCTACCTGTCCTGCCACCACAGTGCTTGCCACAAACCTTCCTAATGTAAAACAACTGGTCTGAAGCCCAAGTGCTTAATCCAAAAGACTTGAATGATAGCTACACTTTAATCAAGTTACAACCAAGCAGTAATAAATACCATTGAATACTTTAGAGAATGTCTGGATTAGTGCTCAAGTTACACAAACAAAGCTAGATCCAGCAGGCCCGAATCCAGTCTATGCCACAGCAAACAAGGCGCACCAACTTCAGTAAGAAACAGTTCAGATATGCATGCACTATAATCCTTTAACCAGAAATTCCCAGCTCAGAAGGGCAGAGTCCAGCCTCTCCTCCCACAAGAGTGCAGACCACGAACCCTCTTAATGTAAAATAACTGGCTTGAAAGCCCAAGTGCTTAAACCAGAATTAATACACTTTTAGAATAACAGACACTGAGCCCTCAATCAGCAGTTCTCAACCTAGAAGGATGTAAGCTACCTGTTCTGCCACAACAGTGCAGACCACAAACCCTCTCAGTGCAAAACAACTAACTGGTCCGAAGCCCAAGTGTTTAAACCAAAAGGCTTAGAATGAGTTACACCAAGCAGTAATAAATACAATTGAGTATTTTTAAGATGATGCAAAAGTAAAAAGAAGTAGGTAGAAACACAAGTACAGTAAAAGCAGATGAAATTTATTTATTTTATTTATTTTTTTTTTTTTCTGAACAAGTGCTGAGATCAAAGAAACAGATTTGAGTGCTGAAACTAGAAAACTGGCTAGTTATAAGAAAAAAAAAAACAAGCTAGAAGGCTTCCTTCAAACACAGAAGGACTTGGGGGCTCAGAAGCCTACAAATAGTCTGTACCACTTAACAAGAAAGGCAGGAAATAAGCTTAATTTTTTTTTTCTATTTCCCAGATGCTCTCTTTGTACACAGTAGGAGTGCCTGAAATCAGAATCTGTTTCTATACCAATTTATTTACTCGCGGGCCTGTGCAAATGAACTGTGTGCACATTACATTGCTGTTTCTGCACATATTTCAGATACACATATTAGTCACAGGCCCTGGAGTGTGTGTTGTGCCTTTCACATACATATACTGTGACATTCTCTGTGTGCAGGTTTCTTGGCAACTGGGGAAACTATCCATGACAGCGTGACACTTGAGGGGCTTGTCTGGGCCAGACTGCAGAGTGTAGATGTCTAGCTTGCATCTATTTGTAGGACTGGGGCTGATCAACACAGCAGTTATACACATCATACTAGTATTTCTATTCAGATTTCTTTACATGTGTGCCCTGTATGGAAAATGTATGTGTTGCAGTACATTATTTTTTCTATTCAGATTGCAGTTTACAACTGTAGAACCAAACTGAGATGTTACTGGTGGTCCCTGGATTCGAACCGTGCTGTGCATGCAAAACTGGACTACAGACCTAGTCCTTATCAGACTGAGCTACTGAGAAGGTGTGAGTTGCTTGTGACATTTTTATCTAGTACATATTTTTGTGCACAGTACTTTTATTATGACATGTTGCATTATTTGTCTCCCATTTCCAGTACAAATTATGCATACACAACAGACATTGGTGTCACTGTTTGTGAAACGTGCACATTAGCTGGACTGCACATTTGACTATTTTACAACTATATACTGCAATTTAGATTCCTGAGTACACAGTGTAGGTTGTAAGTCTGCACCTGTTAGCCTTATACATTTCTCAATACATTCACAGCTACATATGGCTGAACCTGAAAGGATAATACAGGACAATGCTGGCAGACAAACAAGTAAAACACATTCTGATGGGAATATGTACTGTTGTTTTTTTTCTAGTTATATGACATGCCCATTCTAAAGAATGCAGACAAGCAGTGCTAAATCAGTTCACCACAGTTAATGCATTCTGTAGGACATACACATTTCTATTTATCAGGTACAAGTGAGATGACACACACCAGTGTTTAGGATCACTTTTATTAGTTTTGACATACATATCTGTGCACTACTCAGAACTTTACAATTACTATTCCTATATGATCTGCAGAGGGGAATGCTTTTCATTTTGAACTGTTACAGTAGCCCTGACATGGCACTTTTGTGGCAGGTTCACTCAGACACACTCATACGTATTCTAATATTCCTCTCCTGCATATTGTACCTTGTTTTTTACTGATACCCGTATTACACAGCAGCTGGGAATACTCCATTGTAACACTGGTAGCCTGACACAGGCATTTATTTCTGAATTTTACAGCACAATTATCTATACAGGCAGTACTACCATTACTATGATTTTGATTTCTTACTGCTAATAGTAGGGGGTATT
Organism: Protopterus annectens; assembly: GCF_019279795.1. Classification (NCBI taxonomy): domain Eukaryota; kingdom Metazoa; phylum Chordata; order Ceratodontiformes; family Protopteridae; genus Protopterus; species Protopterus annectens. The sequence continues at coordinate 558,416,204 of NC_056741.1, read as the reverse complement.
CTGTATTCACCATACTACCAGTGCAGCTGGGCCAGTACCTGGGCATGATCCTCCACATTCTGGGACCTTCCACAGCAGTTGTATGGGGAGACATCACATATTAATCACACCTGCACAGTCACAATTTGAACTTTTTCTATACTTAGAGATACATAAGACTGCATACTTACAGACAGGTGGGACATCCTGCGCTCGGGCATCTTGGATCCACTGGTCCAAGAGTGCACCCCTCCTCCACTTCAGGTCATTTTAGGTTCATAGGTTCATAGATAGGTACTAGACTATTGGCCCTAGGGCCTATACAAGCCCAGCCAAAATGGTACCCTGGCTTTTGCCACCTAAGACAATTATTTTCCTGTGCCACTGTTGAGCAGAGCCACAGAAGTGATCCCTGGGGTGAATTTCCTATTTCCCATCCAATCATCAAGATTTTTCTTGAAGAGTACTAATGAGGAGCTTTGTTTGATATAGATAGGTAGTTTATTCCAGAGTATGGGAAGTCTCTGGGACAGGAATCTATCCCTCCGGCATGTTCTGTTTATTGTGGTGACAAGGTTTGGGTCCCTAGAACATGTAGCTTGGAGGGATTGGGACTTCTTTAAGTGGGGCATGTCCAACAGCTCTGGGTTTGACATAGCTTTGTATGTTAGGCAGAGTTCACCTCTGAGTAGGCGATATGCAACGGAGTAAAGCTGAAGTTTTTTGAGACGGTAAGCGTAAGGCATCCGTTTGAGGCCAGTAATCCTCTTTGTGAGGTATTTCTGTGGCCTTTCCAGTAGTTGTAGATGTCTTGTGAGGTACATACCAAAAGGGGCATTGTACTCTATAATGGGTCTAATGAGTGATGAGTAGAGGGGAATAATGACCTCTTTTTTTCTGGTTGAGAAACCTTTTGTGATGTAGTGTGCCACGTAGAAGGATTTCCTGACTACTGTGGCGATGTGATTATCAAAGGAGAGATTACTGTCCACCTGTGTCCTAAGGTCTCTTATCATACTTTCAGTGTTAAGTATACTACCACCTATGTGGTAGTTCATGGGTGCAGAGTTTTTACCAAAGGGGATGACAATTCACTTTTTGGCATTGAGCTTGAGGCCATGGCTTTGACACCAGGCATCTGTCTCAGTGAGGCCCTTTTGTAGGATGTCCACATCATTAGGAGTTTTGATTATGGCTCCTAGTTTGCAGTCATCTATGAACTTCATTAGCGAAAGACCTTCTGTGTTAGCCTGTACTTCAGAGAAGTAGATACCAAACAGGAGAGGACCCAGGACTGAACCCTGTGGTACTCCACTTGTCACTGGTCTGAAGTCGGATTTGGAGTCTGCAACTTTCACAGTGTGGGTTCTGTCAGTGAGCCAGTTGGCAACCCATCTTGTGACATAGGGATTTATACCTAGTTTAGTGAGTTTATCTATAATTCCAGAGTAGGGGATGGTGTTGAGTGCCTTGGCAAGATCTAGATAGGCTGTGTGAACCACCTTACCCTTGTCTACGGCTTTGATGACTGCTTCAAAGAAGTCTATCAGGTTTAGGAAACATGATCTGCCTTTTACAAACCCAAACTGGGTGGGGTCCAGAGTTTGGAGATTACCAATGTCTTTATTTATAAGTTCCATGATGATACGTTCCATGGCCTTGCAGACCAGGCTCGTCAGGCTAATGGGGCGGGAGTTCCCAGGGTCCGTGGTGGGCCAGATACCTGGACGATATATTCATCCTTTGGAATGGTTCAGTGGAAAAATTAGAAGAATTCATGGATTTTCTAAACAACACTACCGAATTTTTGAAATTCACACATAATTACAGTTATACTGAAATTCCATATTTGGATATATTAATTAGTCATAATGATGAAGGTTTCATTTCAAAAGTGTATAGAAAGCCCACATTTTCGAATGATTACATTCATTACACTAGTAACCATCCCCCTCATGTTTTTAAGAATGTAATAAAAGGGCAATGCATTCGAGCAGCAAGAATGTCATCTACTAAGGGTATCATGGAGACAGAACTTAGGTTTATTAAGAATTTATTTTTGGACCGTGCCTATCCAGACAATATGGTCAAAGATGTGATAAAATATGTGCAAAATGAATGGGGTCACAAGTATTTACCATTTTTAGGTTGTTACAATATGGACAAAAAGACAGAAAGGCAGACTGATCTCCATGGGAGAGTATGTGTACTGATGTACACACCCCTTACATACTTAGTTAGAGAAATTCTTGAAAGACACTGGGAAGTATTAGCTTCAATGGATATAGAACAAACATTAGGCAAATTTCCCAAATGTGTTTATAAGACAGCGCCCAATGTGAAGCGACTGCTAGAGAGGGCAAGTTACGCAAAGGACAAAGATGAAGGATATAAAGGAACTACTAAGTGTGGTAGATGTAAGCAATGTAAGTATATCAATCTAGCCAAGACAATTATGTTGGATGACATTAATCGTACTTATATCAGAAGTAGGATGGGTAATTGCAATTCAAAAGGGATAGTATATATAGCTATATGTACACGTTGCAACGCACATTACATTGGTAAAATGGAAAGACAATTGAAAAAACGTATGTATGAACATTATTATAGGATACAAAAATGTGATACTAAAAATGCTTTATACAGACACATCTTGGAGCAAGGGATTGAGCACAGTTTTACATTTGCAATTATAGATCAGATATCCATCACACCGTTTGGAGGGAACTGGAAAATGGAGTTGGCACAAAGTGAAAGTAGATGGCAGATCTTGACAGATTCCACCAGAAGACCAGGTTTAAATGACTTTATTAGTATTAAACCATTTTTAGCTCTCCTATAATATGTTCCTTGCATTAATTTTAGGTACTTCAGAACATATGTCCTATAAGTACAGTTCTGGGTCATTCGTCATATGTGCAGTTTAGTGATTATGATCTTTATCACAATATACTTAGTTCAACAATTAGGTGCATAACATTATCATAACATTATTATATTATTATGGTATAAGGCATTTATTTACAGCGAGATGTTATTTTTGTACAATCAATTTTTTTACATGCAATTTTAGCACAAGCATATGATATATGTACATCTTTGCACAAAAAATTTTCACTTGTCTACATTAACTGAATCCATAAATACATTTTTGGTTTTAACATTCTACATATATATTACGTTTGCACAAATGCACTTTAGCGACAGCATTTTTATTTAGTGAGTCTTTAGTACACATACATATTGTTCTTTATTGTTCTTCATTTTAACACAACATTATTATTGTTACCTTATATTTTATATTTTAAAAGGTTATACATGTATGTATTTATTCATCTGTTTACATTATTTGATGATAAGCTGATGTTTGCAATGCAATTTTGTGTTGATCATCAGTATGCCTTTAAAGTTTTTGGCGGTTTTTATAAGTAATTATTCAATTATGTAACATTGATGAGTATATAAGTGATGAACTTTTTAAATGATTTGTTCTGAGGAAGACTGTAACATACAGTTGAAAGCGCTTAACCTCTACATTTTGTGTCGTGTGGATTTTTAATAAAAACAGTTCTACATCCTTGTGTACGAGCAGTGATTCTCAGGGTCAGCTTATCCAGATTCTTGTTACGTGGTTGGTATTTTTCTGCATTGGTTTGAGATCACGATAAGTTAGTTTTCAAGAAAATTCATGTGCATTCTGAAATAGATTGGTGCCCTGCTCAGAATAAGATTCAAAACCTTAGACCTACTGGGCTGTCAGAATAGGCTCTGGTGTCTCTACATGTCTGCAAAGAATAAAGCGGGCTATTGAAGTTATTGGACAATGTATGTATGGGATATTTTAGAAAAGCTGTAACATACTACCTACTATTGTGATGGCAAACATGACTGTAATGCCAAAGCTGTTTTGTATATAGGAAGCAATCTAACCTGCCCCTGATTTTATGTTGGTAAGAGTGATCATTCAATAAAGTACCAGAATATATGAGCATACTTACAATAACACTTTGAGCTATATGCAAAGGTATGCAAAAACGTACAAAAAAACTATAGATTTTTTTTATTTCAGAAAAAGTCCCTTTCTTTATTAGAGGGGTAATTGGGAAGCACATCTTGAATACAAGCACTTGCATTGCAGCTCCTTTTGGATGCAACACCCATCCCCCAGGTTTAAATGATAAGCTATCTATTAATAGTGTGCTACAATTATATTTTATATCTATTTATATTTATATATATATATATATATATATATATATATATATATATATATATATATATACATATATATGTTTTATTTTTATTTATTTTACATTTGTTAACTGGGATGGTCTGACTGGATGAGGTCCATTTACAATGGAGACCAAGGGAGAAAAACTCCACTTAATTAAATCAACAAATAACAACAAATAATGATATTATACATAATGTAAAAGCATTGTTATACTAGTAGTATTTAGTGAGAAAAGAAACAGTAAAAAAATTCTAATCCGCAATATTTACATATGTACATTCTGTTTGTTGGTGAAAAAACAGACAGGGATTACATTAAGTTATTGTTTGTCAAGGGATACAATTTGTACAGCCATCTTACTGAGGGCATGAAATATGAGAGAAAAGAGAAAGCGTGGAGGTAACAGATTTTAGGACTATGTAACACATGGAAAGAGCCAAGGACTTATAAGATGGGCCTTAAGGGAGTTTTTGAATTGTGTGGTATTTGATGCAGAAGTCACATAGGGAGGGAGATTATTCCAAGTTTTTGCTACACTGTGTAAAAAGAGAGCTTTACCTGCTGTGTTGTTGGCTAAGGTGATAGAGAGGCGTGATTTGTTGGCAGAGCAGAGTGGACAATTTGGTGTATAGTTAGTCAGTAATTGCCTTAGAGATGGAGTTTTGTCAGGATGTTTTAGGTTGTCATATGCTATCACAAGTTGGTGATAGGTTAAAAGCTGGTGCATAATTACTGATCGAATGATCACTATGCTGATGTTTGTTTGGTGGACACCATTTGGTCAACACTAACAGCTAGTGTTACGTGCACAAGTTAAACAGTCACCAGGTAGAGAAATATTCCCTTTCTGTTGGGATTGTGTGATCTCAGAGTTAGTATATAGAATTAGCTGCTGGTGTTGGGGCACTGCTCCCTCACATAGGTTCATAGGTGTTTATTAGGCTAATGATCATAAGGGCCTTTTTAAGCCTAGCCATGCATCCCAAATCACTGACAAGCTCTGATACCCTTGATAAGTGTAAGCAGGGGCTTGGGAGATGAACCATTTACAGGTTGCCTATGGGGTGCAGAGGAGCTTGCCCCCCTCTACAAAAACACTTGTGGCTGGTTTAGTCTGCTCCAGGGTAATACCTGGAGCATGAGCAGTAAGTGTCAACATTCCATGTTTCAATGAAAATACATCAATATTATAGGATTCTGCATAATGATCATTCAGTCACTAATTTGGTGTATGTGTATATGGGTCTACTTCATTTCACCTAACTTCCAATTCACTGACTTTCATTTCACTGACCCCATTTCACTGAAATTTCATTTGACTGACACTTCATTTCACTGACAGTTCATTTGACTGACAAGTATTATTAGCAAGAAAATGGAATATGCCCCCTTCCCCACTGTAGTGCGACCCTGGAGTTAGAATATATAGTTGGGGGGGCACAGCCCCCCACAACGGGGGTGTGTGGGGGGCACAGCCCCCCACTTGCTTTTCTTTTACTAAGCAATATTATATCAAAACTTAACAATATCATATGAAATGAAGTAGACCCATATATATATATATATATATATATATATATATATATATATATATATGTGTGTGTGTGTGTGTGTGTATGTATGTATAGGTCCCCTACAGATGATTGGAATCCCAAAAAGTCGATTTTCATATGGCCAAGATCATATGATCGACATTTGGAATTTTGAACATTCAGAACGGACATCTCCTTATAGTGTGGAATGGGAAGATTTCCATTTTTTGCACTGTAGTGCGATCTTGTAGTTGATATATTTAAATTGCAGGAGGGCAATGTGTAGGTAAGTTTTTGTTTTGTGTTTTTTTTTAAACGATGTTCAAAATTCCAAATGTCGATCATATGGTCTTGGCCATATGAAGGTCGGCTTTTTGGGATTTCGATCAACTATAGTAGACCCATATATATATGTATATATAAATATATATATATATATACATATATATATATATATATATATATATATATATATATATATATATATATATATATATGTATATATAGATATGTGTGTGTGTGTGTGTGTGTGTGTGTGTGTGTGTGTGCATATAAATGCATCTAAAACATTTATCTAAACATAACTTAGAAAACACTCTTATTTAAACTCATTTCATCTAAACCACCAACATTAAAAAAAGAGAATATAAATATTTTTGTTCATTGTAAAATTATTTTTGATCACTGGTATGAGTTTTCTAAAAGCTATATAAGCAATATTAAACTTTGTTTCATTATGGTGTGCTGGAATATAGAAGATGGTGGTGCACTTCCAATGTTCTTTTTCAATTTTCTTTCACTGTAGTATGACTGTGTTGTTATAAAAGTTAAGGTGTGTGTGTGTGTGTGTGTATGTGTGTGTGTGTGTGTGTGTGTGTGTGTGTGTGTGTGTGTGTGTATGTGTTTGTGTGTGTGTGTGTGTGTGTGTGTTTTTTTGGGGGGGCTACCCCATAGAAATTTTTTATAAATATTCCTGCTTTGGATGAACAGAGTTTAGGTAAGTTGTGTTTATTAAGATGTGTTTAGATAAGTTGAGTTTTAGATGAAATGACACGCATCCACATGTATATACACACACACACACACACACACACACACACACACACACACACACGTATGTCTATCTTAAAATATACATTTTCTGGTATTTCCTATGTTAGGTAATGTTTTTAGATGTTGTTTGTTAATGTTACAGCAAGAAAGATTTTTAGTGGCTGTACTGAATCGCCTGATTTAATGACTTTGAAATGATTGTTATAAAGATAAAGGAAATGATCTTAATAGCTTTGATGAAGTTTTTTTTTTTGTTTTTACTGTTGTTACACTGTAGTTTGGTTCTTACTATGGTTTACCTTCATGTGTGCGTTTTGCACAAGGGCGAACAGCAATTGTCTGAAAGGCCATTTGCAGAGTTTGCAAACGCTGAATGGAAAAAGGTTTGAATGTGCAATGAGTGAATGGACAGTGACATTTGCTCATTGCAGATTTGGCATTTTGGGGCAGATTGCACTATAGAGGGGATTGGAAAATTGCTCCTTTCTCCACTGTAGTGCGATTTTGGAGTTAGAATATTAAAGTAGGGAGCGTGGGGGGGTGCATTAATGTTTCAACATTTATGTTCGAAAATCAGCAAATATGCTTTTCGATTTGCTGATTTTTGAACATGTAAAACCGTCGCTGTTTTGATTTTCATGGTTAGGATTCACTCATATGAGCAATCGCACCACTGTGATTCAGTGTTGTAAAGGTAAACCTCTTACTATTCTATTTTTCTTACTCCTTTCTTTAATGATGGCCTCTACAAGGGAGACTAAAAAGGTAAAACAATTCAAATTAATTATGTGTAGCTTTTCATGTACTCCTCTTTGTCAGTGTTCTTTCTTGTTCATATGTCCATTTAATGTGACATTTACAGCATCACATAAATATAAATAAAACATTCCCCGGAATTCATGAAGCTTTCACCATGCGCCGAAGTAGCGCCGGCGATCTAGCGCTAAATATGGCCGCTGAGCGATTCAGGTAAGAGCTGTTTCCATGTGCACTACCAGCATACGCCAGAGCTGACCAGCTCCTGGCACATGTATGCTAATTACCCCATGCACAGCAGTCTATCGTGCAAATGAAGGTATATAGCGATTCATGAAGTGGTGCAGGCGTAGCGTAAGCATGTAGAAATGTAAACCAAAAAAAACGGTTTACATTTTGTCAAACATAAAATCGGAGCCATGAAAGTGGACCAAACTTACGTATTATAATGTTAATATATGCCAATGGATAAATATATAGTCAATGGCATAAAACAACATGCATAACATAAAAAATAACATTTAACGTCATGGCCACACCAATGCAAAGTAAAACTGCAGTGCATCATTGCGCAAATGGGATCACAAGGAAAATATATTTAGATGTCATAAAACTGCAATGTAATGCAATTCATGATATCCCCAAAATAGTCAATGGCATGCATGCTACACCACAACCATGGCACAAGGGTTGCTAAGGTTCTGTGACAGTGTTCTGTGCAGTAACTAGGAATTAGCAGTCAATGCCATGCAAATGAGTCAAGTAATACTTAATTGCAAATGCCCCACCGGCGTAAGGATGTACCACACGGCTTAGTGTTACAACACCGAGGAGTGGCCTGGAGGTAAACATGACATCAAGAGAGGGGTGTGCCACCGTAGCTTTAAGCACATTGGATCATTGCTAATCCATATTGCGTGTTGCTAAGCAAAGCCGCAGGATAGGGGTGTGGAAGTAGCCATAGCTTTGCTTAGCTGAGAGCACACAAGGTAACTGAAAGTTCATGTGAACGTGGATGAAAACGTGCATGAAACCAGGTAAATGGCTGTGCACGGCACCCACCACATCTGAAACAGGAAAGATACGGGAAGACAATAAGGAAATGCTGCAGTATTGTAATTGGAGTACAAATGAGTAATTAACACCTAGAAACTCACAGTGGTCCATAGACAACAGCTAACAAGGCTGCTAGCAGCTACCTGCAGAACAGGAAAGGGGAGGTGCCGTACAGCAAAGAACAAAGAACTGTCACAGCAGAACAAAGCAAACTTGCAGTAGATCAGCTACATAACACATTTCCCAACACATTCCTGAGTTGTGGAAACAGAAAACAAGGCGGCAGCTGGATGCATGCCTGACAATGGGAGGGGAATCGGGTTGAAAATTGAAGTAAAGGGCAATAGATGAATCACGGCAGACAAGCGTAAGTCAACACCAAAGGCCCCACAATAGCAGTACCCACTATAAAACCAATAATTAAGATACCCTGCAGCTGGAATAGCATAAACACACCCAATTACACCAGCATCATCCATTGCACAATAGTATAAAGTGTGAAAGCCCCACACACACACTTGAGTATTCCCAGACACTCTGCACCATTGGTATATACAGACAGGGAACTTTTAATATGTATATGTTAGGGGCCACCATAGCTTTGATTCACCAACATGTGTTGGAGACTGACGGTGGTGTGGAGAATGATGCTGACAACCATCTCAGGCACCAGAGGAGGAGAAGTGTGTTCAGACCCAGGGTAATCTACCAGGGGCTACATGATCTGGGGATAGTAGTGCATTACAGGGTGGACAGGGATATCATACAGCAACTTGTTGAGCTGTGCCGGCCATGCTTCAGAGCCAGAAATAACAGAGGAGAACCCATCCCAGTGGACACGAAGGTATGTGTAAGCTTGAGAATACTAGCTAAAGGGACCTTCCAAAGGCCAACTGGGGATATCATGGGGCTCTCACAGGCATCAGCATCCAGGGTACTCCACCAGTTCCTGGATGCAATGTTACCACATGCCAATGAGCACATATACTTTCCCTGAACGCAGGAGGAGTTGGCCAGCAGTATATGCATCTCTTCCACAGTGTGGCAGACTACCCAGAGGTACTGGGTGCAATAGACTGCACGCACATACACATCAAGTCACCACCCAGTGAGCAGGGTAGGTGCTACATAAACCGCAAGGGATTCCCCTCCATCAACTGCCAGGTCATGTGCAATGCCCAGGGCATTATCATAAATGTGTGTGCTGGCAGCCCTGGAAGCTATCACGACTCCCACATCTGGCATGCCTCACAGCTGTATCAGGCATTTACCAGGGGGGACATCCCATATGGCCACCTGATGGGGGATGCTGGCTATGCACTGGAACAGTGGATGATGACTCCCATCAGAAATGCACACACAGCCATGCAAGAACGCCATAATGAGGCACATGCAGAAACCAGAATCATCATAGAGCATGTGTTTGGGATACTGAAATCGTGGCTCTGTTGCTTGGACATATCTGGTGGAGCCTTGCAGTACTCTCCAGGAACATGTGCCCACATCTTCATAGTATGTGCCAGGCTACACAATATGATCCTGCGGAAACAGCCACAGCAGGGACAGAATGGTGAAGGCCCTCACAGCCCACCACCATTGCCAAGGGACTCATAGGCACAGGGGGACTCAGACCATGAACACCCTGTGCTAGCCCCAGTAGGCAGACGGAGGAATTCCCAGTATGCCCATGCCTTGGCAAAGAGGGAATGTATAGCACACACACTGACAGTGTAGGCACTCATGGACTGACACCCTTCTCCACCTGCACACACAGCAAACATGGATGGCACACACACACACACGACTACCTGTAAATTGTCATGTATAGGTGGTCTACTGTGTGCATCCTACATAGGTAGCCCTCAACTATTGCACACACAACTGCCATTGGCACAAAGTAAGTCAATACCTGAACAGTAAATTAAGCTATCAGCGTGTGTCCATACTGTATGTACAGGTTCATAGATACATAGGTAGGTGCATGCCCAAACGCCGAGGCCACTCATAAGCATAGCAAAATGTGTCTACTGTTGCCACCCCATCAATTAACTAACTGTCCCTCTGTGGAGCAGAGCCACTTGCGGGATCCCGTGGGTGTAGCTACTGTTCACCATCCACTCTGCAAGGATTCCCAGGAGTGTCAGTGAGGGGTTTTGTATAATGTAATCAGGGATGTAGTTCCAAATAATGGGGAGTATCTCTGATAGGAATCTTCACAGATGTGTACATGTTACATAGTATACCTTAAACACAGCTTGCATATATAGGTAGTTCTCCACAGAATAATAAACATGTGGAACACACAACCGCTGAAAAGTGCATTAATCACCCTTGCACTACCAGTGCCTGCTCTGAGAGGTAAGATATCACTGCCAGGATTAGAACACGCAACTATGTACACATTCATCAAAATAACCTACCACTATGCTACCTGAGATGTACCAATGGCAGTCATGTATACTGACAGGATAAAACACAAAAGGTAGGAATGTGTTGAAATAGGACAAACCGGCATGTACCCAATGAAAGGTGTATGTTTTATATATATATATATATATATATATATATATATATATATATATATATATATATATATATATATATATATATATATATATATATATATAAATATATATATATATATATATATCTATATATATATATATATATATATATATATATATATATATATATATATATATATATATAGAGTGAGAGAGAGAGAGAGAGAGATATGTCGATATATGGGGATATACATATATATGTAGATATATAGATAGGTTAACTACATCTACATAACCATTGAGGTACATATAAATGGGATACCTACCACATAACGACTGCTTTACATACCAACACGCGTAATCCCGAGGCTTAAGGTGCGAATGAACACAGTACCGAAACACAAGATGTGCGAGGTGTAATCTCACGATGTTAATGGACAGTTAGTCAGTGCTTCTGGTGTTGTGGTTTGGGTAGGTTACTGTGTGTAAGTGTGTTTCTTAGGGCTGTAGTGTGTGTAAGTGTGTGTTCTGTGTGTGGTGTGTGCTCTTGGGGGACTGTAATGTGTGGTTGTGGGTTAGCTTTGTGCGTCTGTTTGTGTGCCCTAGGATGTAGAATATTAAAGTAGGGGGTGGTGTGGGGGGCGCAGACACCTACGTGGAGAATGTAGGGGGGTTTGGCCACCTGATCATACATAGTGTAGGATGGTTTGTTTGGATGTGTTGGGTAGCAGTGTGTCTGTGTGTGCATGTGTGTTTTCCATGTTCGTGTTACCTTAGCGAGTTACTGTCGATGTCGGTAATGTGGGGTATTCGAGTCTGGTCCCAGTACTGTGTGAGTTGGAACACTGTGGTTTTGGGATTCTGTAGGTCTCCCATATACAGCGGTTGAAGTGTTCATATATATGTATAACATGGACCATAGCAATCACACATTCTGCCCTACCAACCTTTATGAACAAAGGATATGGAGAGTATATTCCTAAACACTATTACAAATATGTGCTATGAACATGAGCCAATGACAGTGTTACCACCTGTCCCACTTTTTCTTTGGGCAGTTATGTCCTGACCAAATATATTAAACGTGGCAAATGTCCTGGGATTGTAGGACATAATTATGTCCCATATGAACTGTAATAGTTGCATACAATAGTTATTTCTGTATCTAAAATACCTACATGTTACAGGAAACAGGATAAGTAACTAAACTGCTACAAGAATAAGCTTATATTTAGGCAAGAAAGGAAAGTTCTATCCCTTGTACTGATTATGGGTTTGTGTCGGCCTGTAAAATCAGATGTGTGTCCCGAAAATGTCCCACTATGGTCATATGAAAAGTTGGCAACCCTAGCCAAAGAGGGTCAGTCATCAACACAACTACGATGACTGCAAATAACTATGACAGAAATACCTAGCTATCATGTTGTAACACATTATTACATTCAGATGTATTACCAAAGGGATTCAAGGACTAACAACACCTGCATGTTATACAGGAACCACATAACAGTGCCTTAATGAATCAGCTTGCAATTACCATTGTATTAGTCCACAAAAGGATAGGTGCTCAAATAGGGAAGGAACCCTCACACATATAGTGATTATGTATAAAAGCAGTTCCTACACACCTGAATCTGCTAAGCACACCCACCAACTTCACCCCCACACCCAAACATATTACAATACAAACTGTAATAACATCACAAATCATTCACACCCACTGTATGACATCTGCAGAAGCCTTAACATACCTTGTCAGAGACACACTAACATGGCCCTATGTGAAATAGTTGCTGTTATGCAATGGAACTGCTGCTGATGTAACAGGGTTTGTTTGCACTAATCCCATTTCAGAGGGTTGTGCATACACCGGAATGTGTTAATAATTAGTGAGTAACAGCACAGTATGATACACCAAATCAAGGATGTCTGGTGAGCACACTGTACACCACATAACAGTTCATGCATAGCCATACGGCCTTGAGCTGGCCAAACATCCTTGCCAGACATAAACATCTGCAGAAGTATCAGGTACAAACAAACCCTGCATAAGTAGCACTGTTCCGAAATATAACAGCTGTACTCACATGTAGAACTAAATCATCTAGCTATTACACACAGTCAACGGGAGTCATGAAGCTAATATATCTCTGTGTGTCTCCATATAGCTGTTGAAATATATCACAAAAACACATAGAGGCTGTCTCCCTCGAAAGTAAGGCAAACGGACAACACCCAAAAGGAGTACTCAGTTATACACCACTGTTGCCATGGCATTGGCTAATAGGATAGCTGCACAGCTGATGTGCATCTAATTAACTACTTTGGAACAGCAATTGGTGGGCAGGATACCACATGTTACTGATATGTAACTAGAAAAGGATGTGTTATCACACATTCAAACCATCCGTATATACCAGCAGAACGTTACAAAGAACATTGAAACACAAACCAAAAAGGATTGAATCAACAGTTAACGACGCCTCGGGTTACTAATAAGGTATGTAGAACAGTCAGTATGTCTGTGTATGTAGTACTTTTCTGTAGTATTTCAAGTGCACACAATCCATATAGTGGAAACAGTATCTTGTAATGATGTATTGTAGAGCATAGTAACTCTTGTAGTATTTGTGTGTACTGCTGTAGATCACAAGGCAAACACCGCATACACCATAAGGGATGCTATATAAGGGCTTTGAACAGAAATACTCCTCACCAGCTGATGTCAGTGGCAGAGCTGGTCCAACAAGTATGTGCTATAACAGGGGATAGTATATGTTGATATATTGTAACTGTAGCCATATGTATGGGTGTATTACAGAGAATAACATGTGGAAGGTTGGGCCACTGTGCAAGTATGATTTGCATTGTGGGATATTGTGTCAATAACTGTGTAATGTACATTGTTGTAGGCAGATATGTATTACAAGCTACATAGCATTACTGTAATGTTAGGCAAACATTAGTTCTCTCAATTGGCATTTACAATACAGGATACATATGTCTTTTAGTGAGCCAACAGTTTATCAGCATGATAGCAAAGTAAAATGGAAGAGCTATTTAACTATCCATGCACATAAGACATGTAATATGTGCAAAGGTAGGTACTAGGCTGTCTTACCAAGGCTATCTGTAAGCCTAGCTAGCATGTGTTGGCTTTCGCTACCCCCATAGGTTGATTCCCTGTGCCTCTGAATGGCAGAACCAATAGTTCCCTGTGCCTCTGTCCAGCAGAGCCACTGCAGTGATCCCTGGGGTACATGTCTGTCTCCCATCCACACGTCAAGGTTTCCCTTGAAAAGTGCTCATGAGGGGCCCTGCCTGATGTACACTGGAATCATGTTCCAAAGCATGGGGAGTGTCCGGGTCAGGAATCTATCTGTCCAGCATGTCCTACTCATTGTTGTGGTTAGGTGTATATCCCTAGAGCATGTGGCCCTCAGGGGCTTCTGTTTAGCTGGAGCGTATCCAGCAATACAGGATTGGGCATGGGCCTTGTATGTCAAGCAGAGATCACCTGTGAGTATGCAGTATGCAACTGAGTACAGCTGGAGTTTCGTAGGTTGGGCTGCATAGGTCATCTGTTTGAGGTCAGTAATCCTCTTGGTGTGCTACTGGTGTGGTCTTCCAAGCTGTTGCAGTTGTCTTGTAAGGTATATCCCAAATGGGGTGTTGTATCCTTTAATGGGTCTAATATGACATGTGTAGAGGCACAATGGCCTGACATGTGTAGAGGCTCAATGGCCCCTCTGATCTGGATGCGAACCGATTAGAGATTAGGGGGACCATGTAGAAGGATATTCTAACCACCTTGTCATTATGGGTATCGAAGGAGAGATTGCTATCTACTGGGGTTCCCTGATCCCGTATTACCTTTTCTGTATGTAGGGGACTAGCACCTATGTGGTAGTCTGTGGGTAATTAGTTATATCCAAAGGAGATGACTATGCACTTTTAGGCATTCAGCTTGATGCCATGATATTAACACCAGGTATCCGTCTCAGTACAACCCTTCCAGAGGGTGTCTGTAACAGCTGTGGAAACAATTATGACCCCTAGTTTACAGTCATCTGCAAACCTTTTCAGCCAAAGCCCTCCTGTGCTTGTCTGTACATCAGAGAAGTTTATACCAAACATGAGGGGTCCTAGGACTGAGCCTTGGGGGGTGCCAATTGTAACTGGTATACAGTCGGACCTAGGGTATGCAACTCCCACTGTGTGGGTTCTGTCCGTGAGCCACTTTGCAAACCATCACATGACGTAGGAGGTTAATGTTCAGGTGGATGGGTATGTTGATAATACCAGAAGGAGGAATGGTGTTGAAAGCCTATGAGAGATCTAGGTAGGCTGTTTGGACCTCCTTACCCTCATCTAATGCCTTGGTAACTGTCTCTAAGAAGTCCACCAGGTTTAGGAGGCAGGGTCCGCCCTTAACAATGCCAAACAGGGAGGGGTCAAAGGTTTGGAGGTACCCAATGTCTCTGTGACAATGATCCATGATGTGCACCATAGCCTTGCAGACCAGGCTAGTAAGGTCTATAGGGAAATAGGTCCCATAGTCCATTGTGGCGCCACATTTGTGGAGTGGGATAACTGTTGCGGTGCGCCATTCAGGGGGCACTTTACCCAATGTGAGGCTATTACTGAACATGGTGCATAGGTGGGAAGACAGTACGATCTGAAGTTCGTGTAAAACGCAGCCTGGGATGTTGTCCGGTCCCATGGATGCTGGGATACTGCCTTTAGAGTGTGCAGCTTTGAGAGGGATCTGCCAGGATGTTGCCAATATCAATTGTTTCTGTAATGTCCATGCCTTTGTGCTGTAACTCAGAGTAGATCTGGTTTCTGACATCAAGTTATGTGACATAGCTATAGAATGCTTTGTGGTTGTTGTTGGTATTAGTTGCATTATAGTTTTCATAGCTATCTTTGGAGGATCTTATAAGGGATCTCACCTTCTTACTGAGGCTGGCCAGGGACCTCCTCCATGCATGGTATTGTACTGTCATTTGCAACAGTGTCTTCATCCTGTAGTACAATATGTTTATGGCAAGGGACCACCAGATTGGTTTAGTGAATTAGGAGTATAGCGTCCTGGTTCTGTTTGGGATAGCACAAGCCATGCACTCCTGTAAGTGCTTATAGAGTGCATTTGTGTAGGATTCAGCAGTTGTAACAGTACTGTCCATCTGCATGGATGTCATGACACCCACCACGTCATTCTTAAGAAGCATGTAGTTGGCCTTGTAGACATATTATACTGTGGTTCCCTTAATGGGGGGTAGGTGCGGGATGTGGATATCAATGGTGTTTAGCACATGGTCTGATCGGACCAACAAGGAGTTGGCATCACGTGTGGAGCACAAGTCACTTATGTTGGTAATGACTAGGTCTAGGATATTGTTGCTCCTGGTGGGTGTGTGGATATGTTGAGTCAGGGCATTGGTGTTTATGAATTCCAGAAACCATTGAGCTAATGTGTTGGTACACGAGTAGTTTTCCCAGTTAATGGTGGGGAAGATTCAGTGAGACTTATGTGATGAGTGTGGTGTTGTGTGAATGTGTACCTTCTCCACATGACAGTCAGGGTCAGGCTTGGTTGGAGAGACCTTTACCTCCAGTTTGGCTAGATGAGTGCATCTCTCACAGGTTGTAGTGTTGGGTGGTAGGTGGAGATGCTTGTCTGTGTACATGAGGCAATGTGTACATTGCCTCAAGATGTCCAGATTCATCCGATAGACAGGTGAGAACACTGGCAGTTGACTCTTGGACATGCCTGAATATAGAACTACATTCACCTAGATAAGTGAGGAAAGTGAGTACAAGAGCTACATTATTCTAAGCAAGTGAGAAAAGTATGTACAAAACCTGTTCACCCTTACCTGTAGGTAATGAGGTAGATTGAGTGCTATAGTAATTATTAGCTTACTTAGTGCTTACAAGTCCTGAACAAATACTTAGCATGAATAAGCAATCCAGATAGGGTCTTGGAGAACATAAACACATGGCCCCCTCCCCCCAACAGGTACACAAGCATATATCCATGTACACCACAGGGCCCCTGTACCCATAACTATGCAAGTACAAGCTGCACTCAGTCTGTATGGGACCTGCCCACATCACAGGTTATATTATACACATATGGCAAAACAAGATGCTCTCCACATACACATCATGTAAAACATAGCTCCATGTCAGGTTGTGTGCACACTGAATGGTGCACACCAACAGTTATCACAACCCACAAAGGGGGAGACACCACTGATAATGGGAAGTACTTTACTACTACCTTGCTGAGTCTGGTCTGGAAGGCCATGAACCTTGATCAATTAAGTGATGTCAGCAGTAGAGATGTAGATGACAGTATGGTTGATGTCACACTGCATATCATAACCTTGCCAGGTCATAGGACATCATCACCCATACTGTGTACCACCTACACTTGGTATACTAGATGTACATTCCTATGTCACAGGAGTGTTTTGCAACAAGACTGCTGGCAGAACCAACACTACAGAAGGTGTCTGAAAAATACATGATCATCACACCAGTGGCAGCTGCAGTATGTAAAGGTTAATGAATTGTATTCCCCCTCATTGTAGTCCATACCTCACAGACAAACAGAAGGCATCTGCCTATTGAAGTATGAGAGTGACTATGACCTAGGAGCAATAGCTGACTCGCATTGTCACCCCTATGTTAATAACCCTGTAACCATGAACTACCACCTAGGTAGCGATCAACATAATGGACTCTTGTGTGTGAAAAATGCAGCTGGGCAGTTGTCTTTCCTGTGATAGATACATCACCATACCTGTCAGGTAGTCATATGTGGCAACCGTAATAATGATAGGGTGCCATTTATGAATATAGAGATCATTGTCCAGCTATACAGAACACTCAAGTGACCCATATCACATCACATATTTCCTTTAAGGGGTATTGGCCATGTGCAGATGGCCTACACCAGCCTTCCCATTCCCCATCTCCACTATGTAGCATGATGCATACCCTGAATAAATCCATGTCCAACTCAGTGATGTTGGACATGCTACATGTACTCATCCTGATCTCAAACACATACTTCATGGACATCCACATACCACATGCTGGACAGATCCTTTTCCCATACACTTCACATAGTCCTGCCATACTATGCATTCATGTCCGTCAAAGCTGCACATCACTCCCCTCACAGACATGGTGTGATGACTGCATGGCAATGCATGGTATATGTATCATTAACCCTGTGGATCAGTAATGTGGCACTGCTCCACCTGGTCCCACAGACCCACCTGTCGGCTACTGCCAGGTAACCTTTCATTCTAGATTCATACATGGCCCATGGCATATAGCCCACTAGTTGACTTTGACTGTACATGCTATAGTTGATATCCACCCCTGCAAATACCATCTGGCTAGCCAGTGTCCCATGTGTATCACATGCACAACACAGGTGATACATAGCAGGATGTTGAATCACTGTACAGTGCCATGTAGATGTATATGGCAGAACACATACATGTAAAATCTTATGTGAGCATGTCTGCAGGGTTGTCACAGGTCATGTTTGTTAAGGCAGTGTAAGTCCTTATATGTGACATATACACTGCATCAAGGTCGACTGCATTAATGTGGACACATCCAGCCATGTGCTGATAGGTAGGAACACCAGTACAGGCAAACAGACATGCCCACATCCAAACAGCAACCACATGGAGTATGAACAACGTAATCAGGTGACACACGCACACACATATGGTAATAATATCCACTCAACATTGAGTGTCACATGTGTGTGCCACAAACATGTCAGTGTCATGTAGGTTTGCAAATACAACTATTTAAACTTAATGTGATACACATGTATGTTCAGATGTAGCTCTGTATGTCTCTGTGAGTTACTGTGACCTGTCTCTATCATTATGTCTTCCAGGTATGCCACGTACAAGGCTTCCCCCTTTTAAACACTTGGAGGATGAGGCCCTCATCCCATACCTACTCAACAATCATGATATCCTGTTCTGCCATGTGCCACAGGATGCACAGCAGCGGGATGCCCTGTGTATGGAACTTCGCAGGAGGGTTAATGATGTGGGTGGCCACAACCGCACATACCAGCAGGTGTGCAGACACTGTACAGACCTCATTAGATGGGCAAAACAGAGTGCAAATGCAATCACCAGGGAGCAAGGTGCAACAGGTGGTGGACCACCAACCCAGCCCCCACTCACATGTACCGAGGAGCTACTGGCCAACCTGGGGACACCTGCAGAACCACATCCACAAGCCTTAGCCGATATTGTGGAGGTGGGCGTCTCTCAACCACTGAGCCTGGAGTTGCCTGGTAAGTCAGTACTGCACCTATAACAACTATATTCCATATAGTTGCATATGTCACTGTACAATATATAATGTGACATCATATGCAAGGCATGTATACACACATGCCGCATACTATAGTATGCTACTCTATGTATGCACACATGTGCATACACCATAGTATAGTCTAATGTACTGGTGTAGGTGTTATGCACATTGCTCCCTGTAGCCTTTATACAGGGGTTGATTATGCTCATACCACTGTGTTACTCCTATTTAGGTACCTCTGGCATTCCACTGTGACAGCAGCCCATTGCAGGTGAGAGTGTTATTATTTATCAGGAACCATAATGCACAAATCTATCTGCCATGTGGCCATTAACAACATGTATACATAATGTATGGTCCAGTCACAATATACAGGTCGGACCTACAATGCATCACAATGACTACCCATGTGCAACACTTGCAAACTATGTGAATCATCTCACTGACATGAATCCTCACAAACTTTATTGCCAGATTTGTTGACAGCTGTGCATACAATGGTGGAGGTGGTGTTCACTTTAGGGACGTACAACAGATCTGATCTACACATGTGGTGAATACAAACAGTACTACACAGTGGGATGGAGTATGGCCAGCACACAGGTTTCACCAGTTCACCAGTATGGATCATAGCCCTGCTATGAATGTCACACAATGTGATGTGCTATTTTGACATGTCCATAATATCTATTGGACTAGCCACTACACTGCTTACCTAACCTGAAAACATATCCCACATACCACCCTTTATCTGCATAACCCTGTTTTCAGTGGAGCATATATGTCATATGGGACAACACAGACATGTGAAATAGATGCCCATCACAATAATTTGGGCAACACATGTACACACATGGCCATGGAGGATGGCCAGAGACATGACGAAACACACACAGTAGACGTGTTGTGCTTGTGTGTACACCCTGTCATACAATGGCTACACATGGTTCAACCATGACCTTTGTATAATGGTCATATTGTTGATGTGGAACTCTAGACATCCTACAGGCCTGTGCACATCTTGTGTAGGCGTAACATCAATCCACCACATAAGATGTGTTGAACATCTTGAGGGTGTTGCGACATGACAGCAGTCACCTGTACAGTATCCAAATCAGGCCACAGATACAGTACATTCCCGTTGCTGGTGATGGACATAAATTTCATACTAGCTCCTCGTGTGTGTGTCTGGTACATAGATGTCATGTGGGACATGGTGTACCAATGTGTTTGCCATGTCTGGCCACAGTTGCCAGGCTGCAGCAATATGGTTGCAGATGTGCAGGGGTGTCATCCGTATACCCATCAGTGACCTGTGTCACAACTTCCACATCATGGTTTAGTGTGTATACACCTCAGTGACGTGGGTCACATTCCACCGTATATATGTATTGCATCTGAACACAGTCATGGCTATGAGCCCTGTCTGTATCTCACACTGTATAGCACTAGAGATGCCTCATGATTCCCTGCAATGGCCATGCACATCAGCTAAATATGCAGTATATCTGTAGGGCAGACAGACAACACTAAATTGGTACACCATTGCCCCACTGTATATTTGACAAGACACCATTGTGTTAAACATGTATGCATGTCATTGCACATGTCAGCAGATCACGTCATACTACATGTGATTATCAAGGTCATATGCCACACATCAGGCAGGTGTACTGTTAACCTGCGCTGGTCCACATGGTGTAACACATGGATGTATGCTAACTACTACTATGATTGTGTAATTTGCATGCCGTCTGCTATGACACATGCATGCTGTTGTGTGCAACCCAGGGATGTATGATAACTACCACTATTATTGTCTGTGCTGCATGCCGTCTGCCATATCACATGCATGTTGCATGCCTTTTGTCATATCACATGCGTGTGTGTCTGTGTGTGTGTGTCTATTGTATAGATTGCAATGTACAGTTCTTGTCTGCCCTCACAGGTGATATAGGTGCATTGCCCTCCTGCGGTACATCTGATTTTAGTGTCCCCACAGACTCTAGCAGTGATGATGAATGTATGACTGGGACACGGGAAGGGCTGTCAGTGGCTGAAACTGTGCCATTGGTTGCCATTCCATCTATATCCACCTCATCCCTGCACACAGATCCCATACCTGCACATACTCCATCACCAGTGGCCATAGAGGGACAGTTGGCACGTGGTAGCTTGGAACAGGAACGTGTGGGGGCTATGGAAGGTGTGTCTGCACACCATGATGTCAGCCAAACTACTGGTGGTGCCCCACACAGGCACATGGCCAGTGCTACTCATAGGAGGACCTCTGGCCAACATGCTCCTGCTTGACAGAGCCCAGCAGCTGGTGTCACCAGACGCATATTTCAGGCTGTAATGGTCTCACAGGCATGTGATAAATGGTGCAACAGAGAAGATCAGAGGCTACAGAGGGCTGCTATCCATTCTTTAAACAACAACATCCAGGCAATGGTAAATGCTCAACAGCAGATTGCTGATGCTTTGGGTAGACGGTTGGGTAACATGGTTGGAGTCCTTAACCGTGGCATGACAATCCACGAGTGTGAGCTGTCTGTGTTGGAACATCAGGTAGGAGTGAGGCATCAGGCACATGGACATAGGCCTGCTACATCACCTGTGTCAGATCTACATGGACGAGCTACCTCACATGCCCGCTCCCATAGTGGCGGTAGCAGCAGCAGTGTATCTGGTGCTGTGCTGTCCACACCATGACACAGCAGGCCATGTTCACGTGGCCTGGGATGGTCCCAACAGGGACACAGTTCCAGTGGACAAGTGACATCAGACAGTGCCCAATCTGCACCTCTGTCTGGTAGTGCCCATGCAACCCCTGGCAGGCACAGGTCACATGTCTATGGCCAGACATTGTAAACTGTAAAACCTCGACTGTACAGTCTGCAGCTGTCAATAATACCCCTGTGTAGGCCAGACACATGGGAGAACTGTGTGCATACATACACACACACACAGTGGACACATATGTAGGGCACCGCAACACACACATGCATAACATTCACACATGCCCAGTTAGATCAAAGGTCTAAACCCACACACATGATGTCATCCAATGGTGCAGCCTAGGCCTCTGGCAAACATTAACACCCTGTGCATATGATGATGCCTGTGCCGCATCCCTGACATCCACACCATCTGTGCAGGGACATGCTCATATGGTCTGATGCACAGGGTGAACAGACTAGGATGACACATGTAGTTTACAAATGTTGAGGACTGTTGACAGGCAGCAGATATACTATGTAGTACAGGTGTACAATACTGTTAACATTATGTGTCTTGTGTAATAACAGTGCAGCCTAGGACTCCAGCAAACATTAAGACCCTGTGCATATGATGATGCCTGTGCTGCATCCCTGACATCCACACCATCAGTGCAAGGGCATGCTCATATGGTCTGATGCACAGGGTGAACAGACTAGGATGATATGTGTAGTTTACAAATGTTGAGGACTGTTGACAAGCAGCAGATATACCATGTAGTACAGGTGTACAATACTGTTAACAGTATGTGTCTTGTGTAGCAACAGAAACTGCATGTTGGTCATGATGTTCTGCTGTCCTTCTTCAGGTCTAATTGCACGTGCCAGTGGATGCCAGTGTTTGCAGTTAGTGTCCCATATGTCAATGTGGACTACTCACAGGTATGTATGAATATACCAGCATGCAACATGTAGCTGCCACATACCAGTGAGAATGTCCCACATTACAAACATGTCTACCATTCCAAGAGCATGATAGTTGTGTATTAAGCTACTGTGGCCACAGACTTGACATCAATAAAGGGTGACATCACAGGTACAGTTACATGGAGTGGTGAGGTAAGAGAGTGGTCTAGTTGATTACAAGGGTCGAGGCCAGTGGGAAGTGTGATGCCTCATTGGGAATCAGTAATACATGTTCTCATGACAGGATGCCAACACACAACTGCACCCACACTCTTAGGTATTGACACACATGTATTCAGTGACACAGTAACACATACACACACACTCACGGCTTCACCGACACAGTAACACACACTCGCACACAGTTGCTACTGGTGGGATGAGGACCCCTGCCTATGTGCATATCATCATTACAGTACTGTGCACCTACATGAAGCACCACAGAGAATACACATGTACAGGTAGTCAGTACGGTCTAAGAGCAGGGACATCAACATGGATAGTAGAATGCATTGCCTGGATGGTGGGAGGGGTCTTATCAGTTTAATATGGTAACATACATCCTCACCCCAGGGGCCAGTCAGCACTACATACACACACTGTGGCATTCAGTAATTAATGCACCTATGTCATGCACATACAGATACCTCATATGTGTGAGATACATGCCCCTGCCTATGTCCTGCTTTCTACATTGCAGTCTGTACAGATATGTACACTAGTGTACAGGAGAGTGAGTAACAATTGAGATGTATTCCCCACAATACGTGACATATATGGACACACACGCAATCACGCATGCCAGTACTGTGAATCTCAGACCTGCCTAGCTCATGTTATGTATGTCAGATGTACAGCAGTATTGCACGCGTTACAAACTGTACTGACGCTTCCTGTGGCAGCAGTGCTGATATATGCACTAGGGACATCATATCTATTAACAGGTGTCAAGTGATTTACCTTCGCTGTCACCCTGACCACTGTCTAAGTTGTGTGTTATGTCCTTCAATTAACAAAACCATTGTTTACCGGTTACACAGGGTATTGTAGGACCACTTGTGACACACCTGTGCGCAGTCTACAGCAAACATCCATCTGCAAAGATGCCCCACCACTTAGTTATTTCAACACATCTGTCCATACCTGTGGTACATCTTTCTGTACATTCAGCATATCACCATATACAGTTGGGAATGTTGAGGCTGCATTGCAGCTGCATGATGTACTAGGATATACACCACCTGCATACATCAGCAACTGCACATGCATGTTACCTGAATGCACAACACTATGTGTACAGGTGTGTAGGTCCTACAATCCCGACATTTGGTCATGTTTGTAGGCATTGCAATTGGTGGATATGTGTAATGACATACATGACACATGGACTGTTGTATGGTATGATGGGTGACCAGTACAGAGGGGATGTTACCTCTGTCAACATTGATATCACACCTTATGTAGTGTTAGCATTCAGCAGCCATGGACCTATATTCCATGTGCATGTGTGTAATGCCTGTAGCTACCTGTTTGCACAAACGACTACAACAGCTATGCTATTTACAGGTATGTTGTGTGTGTGGCATGTACATACCCAGGGCAGGTACATGTATGGCATATCCATACATGAGGGTGTGTACTGGTGTACAGCAACAGTCATCTGCTAATTGTGGAAAGTACCGAGGACCCCTGGTATGTGTACAGCTGACCTGGTGACAGACAGTGATATCATTGCATTGCATAACACATGATGCAACTGTGTCAGTACATGTGTATTCTCTACAGTTGATGTAGGGCTTAGTACAGTACACAGGTCAAGGGTCACATGGTGGTGTACTCTTTTATGTCATACAACATGTATGGTTGTGTGTTGGTGGTCCGAGGGCATGGTGGTGTTTACATCCTAGAATGCAGCACGTGACACTGTGTCCTGCACATGGCTCATCTGTGATGCCTTTTGTGGAGGGACTGGTCAGTACATGTGAGTGGCCTTTATGTATGTGGGTACCTGTGTTATGGCCCACATGTCTGGTTCTGAGGTATATGGTGGTAGTGCTAAGTTCTGAGGTATATGGTGGTAGTGCTATTGTGCACTACAGAGACATCAGCCAGGTGTTCCTCACTGCACAGATGTCAGTACTCTCCATTGTTGGATCTACAGTAACCAGCTGTGAATATGGACGCTACACATCTAGCACTGGTTAGCATAAGAAAACAATGCAGTTGTCCTGCAGGTGTATGGGAGTTAACCTGTGTTTAGGACATTTGCCTCGGAATGGCACTTTTTGGGTGGATGTGACTTGAGTAATATCCACACTCCCTTCTATCATGGATGCATGTGATATGTGACAAAGGCATGGCTACTGTCAGCCATGTCATCTCAGAATAACAGCTGATGTTGTGTAGAAGACCGGTGTCAAATATATGTAGAGCAGCGTTCCCGCTAACAATGACAACTACTAACACCAGAGCCCATTACAATGTGTTCTTTATGTCTATCTGTAATAGCATGGCCACTGTGGCCCTCCGTGTTTAGCATCAGAGTGCATCCCAGTCAGCCCTGTGCTACTAGGAGTATGAGCATGCCCAGTATATCCTTGTGTAGATGGACACATAGTAGTTCATTCCGACCAGCTCTGTGCTACTAATTGTGTGAGAATGCCCCCTGTGCTACTAAGTGTATGAGCATGCCCAGTATATCCTTGTGTAGATGGACACATAGTGCATTCCGAACAGCCCTGTGCCACTACGTGTGTGAGCATGCCCAGTGACACCTTGTGTCTGTTATGTGCCTCTGTGTATGGGCATGACCATTGTAACCCTGTATAGTGGTAGTAGTCGTCCATTCCACAGATGGGCATACTCCAGGTCAGGATGGATTCCAACTTTAAACACACAGGTTCACAGGTATGTACATCTTAACTGCCAGCATACTTGTTGAGATCCACATTCCCAGACAGTCATAATGACAGCCTTGACATGTGTAGTCTGTGTGGCGTGATTCGTAAGTATGTGGTATTGTAATAGTAATCTGTAAATAGGCAGGTGTTCCATACCCGCTACTGGCATGTGTGTGTGTGTGTGTGTGTGTGTGTGTGTGTGTGTGTGTGTGTGTGTGTGTGTGTGTGTGTGTGTGTGTGTGTGTGTGTCTGTCCCCGTTTGCCAGTGGACTCTAAATTGCTTTTAGACTGCCCACACTCCATACATTTCTTATACCCACCATTAGCAAGGCTGATGATGTCACCCATCTACAAATACACCTCTGGGAGGGCTATGTCCCAGTAATCTTGGTAGCGCCGTTCTGTAACTGCGTAATGCTGTAGTGTAATACAGTAGTTAGGTCAGTGTTCTAGTCCCACACTTGGTGTGTGTGTGTGTGTGTGTGTGTGTGTGTGTGTGTGTGTGTGTGTGTGTGTGTGTGTGTGTGTGTGTGTGTGTGTGTGTGTGTGTGTGTGTGTGTGTGTGTGTGTGTGTGTGTGTGTGTGTGTGTGTGTGTGTGTGTGTGTGTGTGTGTGTGTGTGTGTGTGTGTGTCCATTTGCCTGAGGACTGAGTAATGCTTTTATACTGCTCACACTCCATACATTTCTTATACCCACCGATAACAAGGCCAATGATGTCACCCATCTATAAATACACCTCTGGGAGTGCTGTGTCCCAGTAATCTTGGTAGCCCATTCTTTAACTGCATAATGCTGTAGTGTAATAAAGTAGCTAGGTCAGTGTTCTAGTCCCATACTTGCTGTGTGTGTGTGTGCGTGTGTGTGTGTGTGTGTGTGTGTGTGTGTGTGTGTGTGTGTGCGTGTGTGTGTATGTCAGTCCCCATTTGCCAGTGGAATCTAAATTGCTTTTAGACTGCCCACACTCCATACATTTCTTATACCCACCATTAGCAAGGCTGATGATGTCACCCATCTACAAATACACCTCTGGGAGGGCTATGTCCCAGTAATCTTGGTAGCGCCGTTCTGTAACTGCGTAATGCTGTAGTGTAATACAGTAGTTAGGTCAGTGTTCTAGTCCCACACTTGGTGTGTGTGTGTGCGTGTGTGTGTGTGTGTGTGTGTGTGTGTGTGTGTGTGTGTGTGTGTGTGTGTGTGTGTCCATTTGCCTGAGGATTGAGTAATGCTTTTATACTGCTCACACTCCATACATTTCTTATACCCACTGTTATCAAGGCTGATGATGTCACCCATCTACAAATACACGTCTGGGAGTGCTGTGTCCCCGTAATCTCGGTAGCATGTTCTGTAACTGTGTAATTCTGTAGTGTAGTAAAGTAGTTAGGTCGGTGTTCTAATCCCAGACATGCCAACTGTGTGTGTGTGTGTGTGTGTGTGTGTGTGTGTGTGTGTGTGTGTGTGTGTGTGTGTGTGCATTTGTGTATGTGTCTGCCTGCATAAGACAAGTACAGTGCTTTGTAGTATTCGCCGTAGCGCGTGCCCTAAACGCATCTTGCTGCAGTGTAATATGGTAGGGGTTTGTATACAGGACATGGCAAGTGTGTGTTTGTCTGTCAGAGCCTGTGTAGAGGTGGCCATGATTGTCTTACCATTGGACATGTTTGGGAGCGGGTTTTGTAGTTTTCCTATATAGTATCCGTCTTATGACACATTTGCCACCTCACGAGGAGTACAGCTGTCAGTCAGCCACAGCACTATGTTGGCAAGCCATACCCATACATCTGGCAAAAGGACTGGTGAACTAAGTATGCAGCCCTTCTAGTACAAGGTATATGTCCCGCACCCATGTGCCATGCACATACAACCTTGCCTATGATATCCCACTATGTTGCTAGTAACATGCACATTGAGGACAGATAGTAGGCATGGTGTTACTGTAGTGGCCTGCAGAGGACATGGCACCCTTTACAGTGGTACAATAGGCACATATATGCGGGCATTTGCCTTCACTATGTTCCACACTGAATGGCTGCAACATATATGGTGCCATCATATGTGATCCAGTAAGGCCAGACAATGCTGTACACATGTTCCCTGTATGGACCCATGCCACTGACACCATGGAATACCTGTCCATTCTATCCATGCAGGTGCAGGGCCAACCTGCTCACTATAGGCAGGTTTTGCCACACCAGGCCAGTATTGCCATATTGGGGTACAACAGGCTGTGTACACTACATGTGTCTGCCAAACCAGGTATGCCTGTACATGTCACTGTACAGTATTGTGGGACATGCACATCCCAGGCAATGTCCATGTGAAGGACTATAAAACACAGACATGGCATGCATTGCAAAGCTATGGCCCTACACATTGGTAACCAGGATGTCAGGCCAGATAATGCAGTACCCATCTGTGTGGGACATTGCAGACACTACACCTCTGCACTGCACACCATTGTCGGGTGACGCGATGGCAAGGATTACCCCTCATCCAGCCTTGTACAGCCATCTTGCACAGGCAAACACTACACACCCATGGAGCAATGCATACCTGCATGACAGAACTGGCACCCTGTGTCTACATGTGGGTTGTGATGCTCCCAACCACAGTCACTCCCAGTATAAACCTTGTTGGCATGCCAACAGTTGTCAAGCATTTTCACATGCCCTAGCCCATAGAACCTCCAGATATCCCCCGTGGTGCATGTGGTCCTTTGCATTACTGCGGTGTGGCAAACTAAGTAGTTACACTGTGTATTTGCCACCCTGGCAAAGGTGTCAATGCGTGTCCATTAAAGTGTGGTTGTGGTGACAATGGCATCCGTTCACATGGACTGACATGTGTGCCACACCTAATGTATGTCTACTATATCTGTTGCAGATGGCACTCACTCACCTACACACATGTTCTTACAGCACTGCAACATGTCGCCTCTATGGCACATGTAGTAATGTCATGCACATGTAATAGTAATGAGTAGTCAGGGGTTTGCCCCTGTACTATTCAGAGTGTGGCAGATGATGTTTATGGTTAAGTCTCCAAGCCCCTCCCTGATGTACATTGCCTCTCCCGCACACACACTCTCTGATGGATGTGAAGGTGTACACCTGCACAGCAGCAGCATGTGTATTGTAACAGATGGAAATGGTCAGGTGATGGCCTCTGCACCTATTGCAGTCATACTCTAGCTGATTGCATTTGGTACAGCTGTGATGGTTTTCCCACAGCCATCTGCATGATAAACACAGTACACTATCTAGGGAAATATGTTGTTATGTGGCCATGACAGTCGCTGTGTGTGGTACCTGGATGTGGTGTTCTGACACAGCATCACAGATGATATCTGGATGTACCTCAATCATTTTCCACAGTGGGAAATAGCCTAATGACAGGAGGGTGATGTGCCACACAACTACAGCATGTAAGTGAGCTATGCTGCATTGAGACTACTGCCTGTTTAACATGTGTGTGGTAATGGCTATTCTGCATGTTAAAATACAAACATGACAGTACTCTGTTTATGAGGGAACCCCATCTGTAGGGCTATGTGTGAACAGGTCAGTGTGTGCAACCATTTGTTTCCTGTGTTACACACTGAACACATGTCTGTGCACAGCAGAAGCATGGTGTGAGGATTGCAGACAGTACATGATGATAGGGATGTGTCACTGCCATCGCATCCCTGACTGGGCATGTGTCACATGAGACAGTGGTATGACTGACACTGTGTGGGATTCCCAGTGACAAGCCAATGATGGGCAACTGTTCATAGCTGCAGTCACACATCTACTACACATTGTACAGTTGCCATGTGGTATATATGCATGTGTTGTGCTCCCTCTGCAACTGTATACCATCTGTTGTGTTGGGTTGCTGGTGATATCTATGCATACTATTGTAGGTAATCCTGTATGCTGTTGTCTATCACTAAGCCATATGTGAGTTTAAAATGCAACATCATAGGCTGAATTTGTTGGTAGGTCCCGGCAGATCCTCCTGTCCCACTTCAGCTGACCATGGCACTAGGCACTAGCACATCTGGGGGTCCAGCCATTAACATCAACCTCTGTTGGCTCTGCTCCACCTTCTGGTGGTACCACCACTGAGGATGGAGCATGTTCCCCTTGGGAGCGGGACCAGATAGGTACATATCTGCTGTTGTGTGGTTCCGGACATGTTGGGTTGGTGGCTCCCTAGTGGGGTTATGAAGCCAGATACACCAGTTCAAGGGCAGAGTGTCACATTTACAGGGTGATGCTGCCCCTCCTGGACAGCCCCCAGCACTGCCTCCTTTGCAGCTGTGTAGGTGCAGTGTCAGTTGCCCATGGCTGGGGAACTCCGTCCCACTGTTCCCATGGGCTTTTGAATGCCGAAGACACATCCCCATCCAGGGTGTAATCCCCCACATGTGTCATATACCAACCCTGTATGCTGTAATTTCTGTGCTCCTAACTATCCTCCACGGCCATACCTACACTCCTTCCCCAACATCTGACTCTCATCTATGGACACATAAGGCCATTCGGCTCCTAGGACACCATCTGCCCTATATATAGATGTCCATTACACACACATGCCCACTGGACACATGAAACCCTTGTAATATGCATCACAACATACTACAATTATCCTCACCACTGTCCCTCAGGTGCACGGTTCTGGTATGCACATCACTCCTACATGGTCCAGGTACACGTGAGGAAGACAACCCCATTGTACACAAAACATTACTGGTCCCTCTATGATTACCCCATTTACCTTTATCATGATGATGATGTTGTACACAGCACATTGCAGGAGTACTGTTCACACATAATGATTGGACAGGTACTGTTGTGTTAATGTACATTACATGCACAGAGTGATGTATACAGCCAATGTACAACTATTTGCGTGTATGACTGACACATGTCTGTCTGAGGGAGTAGATGTGCTCTTACAGTTTGGGAGGTATGGGCATCTGCTATACCCACATTGGAATATTGCTTACACCCATGTGGTGGTCCTAATACGTGTCTGCCAGCCAACACCTGCATGCCTAGCCCCATAATCGCATACCCATAGTTCACCCACCTGCCACTACTCTACAGCACTCATCCTTACTGTGGGCGCAGGTGGACACAGGTGGGATATGAACACACCCCTTCACACTGCCCACTCTCCCCGTGTTGGGACACATTTCATACATTGTGTCAACCCATGTGTTATCAGGCTTGCACAACCTACTGTTCCATGTACAGCTACATCCTGGTAGTAATTGTGTTCCCCCATTGGTTGGAAGTACCAAATTTTTGGTGTCCTGCAAGGGACACCGCTGTCCATGTTTAAAGTGTAGACCTTGTAGATGTCTCCCACTGGTAGTTTCCTGCCAGTGGTCTGGGAAGCAGTGTTGTACTTACCTTTATTGCGTGTCTGTATGTCTCAAAGGCCTAGCTGAGGGGGTGGGGGGGTGGTAGGTAGACGTTTGTTGAGTGGACCAGCCAGCAACATATGCCCAGTCTAAACATGTTACCCGTAACTGCTGTAACATAACCTAGGTATATACATGTGTATATTTACTGTAACACATATATATATATATATATATATATATATATATATATATATTTATATACATACATATATATATATATATATATATATATATATATATATATATATAAAAGATTATATATATGTACATCAGTATGTCAATACATTCCCCACTCATACGCACTTACACATGCGTAATGGTGTTTATAAGCTTCACCAGCATACTAGTGCCTTATTCATTATAACACCGACACATTCCAGCTATCTTGTAATCAGTATGTAGCACGTTATACAGTGGACAGATGTCGCTATATGTTCATGTACGGATTACCGATGGTAATTGGAATGTGATAGTGTGATTCGACCTGTCCCTCTTCTGCACAGCCTATTATTCCATCTACTGTCTATGTTTGCATGGGCACATTCTTATTATTTATGTCAACAAATGGAATGCATGTGTTACAGAATTTGTACTTCAACATATATTGTTGTTTGCATGTGAGTATGCATATATACCTATTACGACCTAGCTGACCTCCACGGGGCGGTCCATTAGAACCGGTCCATCCAACCCTGGCATGCCTGAATCCATAACTGCATACCCATAGTTCCTCCACCCCGCCCATGTTAAATTTACATGCGTAACATCCATTATCCACTTGTTATCGCAGCCATGACACACCTTTACACATTTCCCTCTCCAGAGCTTTTGGGGCCCTACAAACATTCTGTCCTGCCTTGTGTATTCACAGGGTCTCCCGCCATGTATATTTGCACATATGTGCCTTTCCTGGGGTTATGGAATACGGCCATTTGCGCTTTCAAATTTTTGGAGGTCCCAGCATGGAACTACATTCCGTCTGTATGTAAAGTAGACCTAGCATTTCAACGATGTTACTCCCACTGGTAAAACCCTGCCTGTGGTGTGAGTAGCAGTGCTCTGCTCACTCCTGGGCAGCTTTTATGACATACGCTGAAAGTCTTTATAATACCAACATTGCTCTTGATTTCCTTCACATCCCTTGTGTATGCTTTACTGTTACTACGTCCATTC
The DNA here is from genome assembly GCF_019279795.1 of Protopterus annectens. Classification (NCBI taxonomy): domain Eukaryota; kingdom Metazoa; phylum Chordata; order Ceratodontiformes; family Protopteridae; genus Protopterus; species Protopterus annectens. The sequence goes on along the minus strand of NC_056741.1, from coordinate 558,383,541 downwards.
TTTATATATATATATATATATATATATATATATATATATATATATATATATATATATATATTTCTCATGTATGTAGATATATATCGATACACACACGTGTGTGTGTGTGTGTGTGTGTGTGTGTGTGTGTGTGTATATATATATATATATATATGTATATATATATATATATATATATATATATATATATATCTAGGTATATATATATATATATATATATATATATATATATATATGTGTGTGTGTGTGTGTGTGTGTGCATATATATTACATCTGTACATACAAACATACATTTCCTATGCTGGGAGCTGCTTACACCTGCACAGGCACATTCGCCTATACTTACTGTGCGTTATATATATTTACTGCCACTTATTTGTGCTTATTTGTGCCTTATACATTATGACAATACCACTTTGATTGAAAGGATATGGTTAATAGTCCCATGCGATACACATGTTCACATTTACAAGTTTAAATGTTGGCTTTACAGCAGAGCAACATTCATTCCACAAGGAAAATGATATGTGCTATTGTCGACCTTGAACCGTGAATTCTTTTTCGTTAGGCGGATGCTCTAAACACTGCACTATTGGTATTCTGCCTCATTTATATGTATACCAATGGTGCATAGTTTCCCGAACACACGCCCCATCACTTCACTTACACAGCATGCATCCATTTACCTGTTGGGAAAAATGCACTACTACACATGCGCCATTCCCTATTCCCTACTCCTCTGGACTCCTGCCGCATGTTGACTCACGCTGAGGATATTCAGACCTCCAAAGCCTATAGTCCTGGCACATACATGTGTTCGATTGTCAGGGTGTTCATATGGTCTTCTGGGTTTAGGCTTGTCCTACTGAGGACCGGGACTGCCCTGTATCTAGTTGAAAGTCAGACTTAGCAAGGGGAGATCGTTCGTTCCACTTTTAGTGTCCTACCTGTGGTTGGGGATGCAGAGGTGTGCTCACCTAAGGCCATCCTGAAATAGAGCAGCACTGGCTATTACGGGGATTTCCTATATTGTGACCATGTTCATTCTGTAAATATATATATATATATATATATATATATATGTGTGTGTGTGTGTGTGTATATATCGGTCTGTACATGCACATGCATATACACCTACATGCTCATTTACATTTCCCATACCGTTGAATCACCGCCACTTACCATCACTCATACATGCTTGCATACCCGCTTGCGTCTCGGGTTGCCACCTTTTCATACGGCCAAAGCGTGGCATTTTTGGGACACACATCAGATTTTACAGGCCGACACATTCCCATGGTCAGTAGAAAGGTTAGAATTTTACTTACTGGCCTAAATGAAAACTTATTCTTGTAGCGGTTTAGTTGCTTAATCTGTTTCTTGTAACTTTAAGTATTTTGCATAAATAACTGTTTCATGCAACTGTTACATGAAATATGGGACATATTTCCTACAATCACAGGGCATTTGTCATTGTATTATAGTTGGTCTGGACACAACTGCCCAAAAAGGGCCTGTCCCCCACAAGGTGGGGCAGGTGGTAACCCTGCTTATGTCTGCTTTAAAGAACCTTAAGCACCCTATATCCGACTGCCACTATGCAAATGTGTAAGGTATATATTCCTGATAATGCACGTGGGGAGATGTGCATCACAGTCAGGTGTTTAATCCCTCGCAAGGGGGGGGTAGGTGGTAACCCTACTTACATCTGCTTTAAAGCACCTTAAGCACCCTATATCCGACTGCCACTATGCAAATATGTAAGGTATATATTCCCGATAATGCACGTGGGGAGACATGCATCATGGTCAGGTGTTTAATCCCGGGTCTTAGGTTCTGCAGGACTGGCTGGAGGCTGAGCAGTCTTGTGGACAACTACTGCTCATACAACTTGTGTTCAGATTTATACAGGACTGGACATCGTGTTGTGACACCAAGTCTAATGTTTAGAACAGATACATATCCCATGAGGGATATCCAAAAATTGTGGGGACCAATGACCTTCTTTGCTTTACGGCTGTAAGGTAAGGTTATACATGCAGGGGATACATAGTTTGCAATCCTGAGACTGCCTACAAGATATGGGTAGGGGTCACTATGTGCAGATATGGCCTCACCTATCTAGCAGCCCGAGTACAGCTGGTTTTGGTGGATGTTCAGGAAGGGGAGGTGGTGTGCTGTGAAGGGGATGATGGGTATTCAATTATGTATCCAGGTGTGTTGGGGTTGGATGGCTCAGTTCAGGCCAGACCATTATGTGGGTATGTGCCAGTAATGTTTCTTTACATGTGTATTGCATATTTTAATGTTCATGTGTTTGTGGTATTATATTGCAGATGTGTATATTTATTCTTTGGTTATCTTCCGGATTCACCCACTGATCACTCGTAGACCTCCAGTTCACCTATTGTGCATCCAACCCAGTCTCCCCTTGGTGAATTATTACATTCCCGTCACCCCCCACCCCCGTATTCCACAGACAACATTCATCCCTTCTCTAGTTGATAGCCCATGGCACAGTCGACAGTACACATTGCGTACACTACATATCTCTGGGACCAATATGGTTGTGAGGTCTACACTAACATTTCAGATCATCCACATGCTGTACTTCACACAAATAGGTACATGCAAATACTTATCTTTCATGACATGGTAGGTAAACCCAGGTAATACCCGTTCCTGTATGGGCCGTCCTGACAAGGATGACTTGAACCGTGACTGGGCAGATATTAGGCGAATGCTCTGACCATTGGTAGGGTTGCCACCTTTTCATATGACCTGGATGAGACATTTTCGTAGCACACATCTGAGTTTACAGGCCAACACATACCCACAGTCATTACAAAGGATAGTACGTTAGTTTTATGCCTACATATAAGCTTTTATTGTTGTAGCAGTGTAGTTGCTTATTCTATTTCATTTACTTGCTTATTCTGTTTCTTGTAACATATAGGTATTTTATATATGGACATAAGTACTGTATGGAACTATTTCATAACATATGGGACATAATTATGTCCTACTATCGCAGGGCATTTCACATTTATTATGGTTTTGGTATGGACACACCTGCCTAGAGGGGGACTGTCCCTCACAATGTAGGACAGGTGGTAACCCAAACCATTGGGCTAGGCTTGGCAATTGGCAGCGCTCTAACATGATGCATTTCACTTCCACCTGGTATAACTAGCAACACTACAATGGAATACGGGCACGGGGTTTTAAATATCTTTGTTCGAGGGACGGGGACTCAATATTCAGCTACGTGCCTTTGTGTTTACTTCTTATTGTGGTGTTCACAATGATATCTTATATGCTTTGCATACATTTCAGTATCCACGGACACTGACAGGAGTGATTACTATTAGAGGCAGGCTGTACTAGTCAGCATTTTAGGTTGCGCGTATGCAGCCGACATGTTCATGCCTCTGTGCAGCGCTTGGACACACCCCCTGCACTCGTACATGTTTCCTATGCATGTGGCCTTTATGGTAGCGCACCTTCATTAATATGCATGTGGTGCTGCTGCGCCATCTCTACGCCGCACGGTTGGCACAAGGCTAATGCCGTCCTTGTGCCAAGCTTCATGAATCCCGGGGATTATTTAAATAGTTATTCCCCAGTTGTCTGACTGCACCTTATTCTACAGTCTGCCTGCATGCCATTTTGTGACTTTTTGAAAGCTTATTAGATACATCTTATAATGTATGGCAATAAACTCTGCAGCTGTGAGTTGTCTTTTACTGAAATAAGAAAAAAACAGTGCTAAAACACATTTTGTCAGTATTGAAATTATGAAGTGCCATATTTCAAGAGAACAATTTATAAGATCATTAATATTACATTCAGGATAAGATGTGATCAAATTCATAATTTCTTTCAGTTTCTAACCTCTGATACACTTTAGGGAGAAAACACTGGTGGATGATTTTTCAAGAATATGTTCATAGGTTCATCTTACTGAGGGCATGAAATATGAGAGAAAAGAGGAAGTGTGTGCTAGGCTAATGGCCCTGGGGCCTTTACAAGCCTAGCCCATAGGATTACCCTGGCATTCAGCCACCTGACCTTAGTTCCCACTGCCTCTGTCTAGTAAAGCCACTGGAGTGATCCCTGGGGTGAATTTTCTATTTCCGATCCACTCGTCAAGATTTCTCTTGAAGAGTGCCAGTGAGGTGCTCTGCTTAACATGCATGGGAAGTCTATTCCATAGCATGGACAGTCTCTGGGTTATGAACCTGTCCCTCCAGCATGTTTTGTTGATTGTGGCAATAAGGTTGAGGTTTCTGGAGCATGTGGTGTGGAGGGATTGGGAATTCTTCAGATGTAGCATTTCTAACAGAGCTGAGTCAGACATGGCTTTGTAAGTCAAGCAGAGATCACCTCTAAGTAAGCGATATGAGACAGAGAATAGTTGGAGTTTTTTTAGTCTGTCCATATAGGACAAATGTTTAAGGCCTAGAATTCTCTTTGTGATGTACTTTTGTGACCTCTCCAGTTGTTGCAGCTGTTTAGTGAGGTACATGCCAAATGGGGCATTGTACTCAATGACTGGCCTAATGAGGGAAGAGTAGAAGGAGACAATGACCTCTTTCTTCCTGGATGCAAACCCTTAGTAATGAGATGTGCCACATAGAAGGACTGTCTGACCACAGTGGCAATGTGGTGGTCAAAACAGAGGTTGCTGTCAACCTGTGTTCCCAGATCTCTTATAATGCCTTCCATGTTCAGTAGACTACCATCGATGTAGTAATTCATGGGAACTGGGTTTTTCCCAAAGGGGATGATGACACATTTTTTGGCATTGAGCTTAAGGCCATGGTTCTGACACCAGTCGTTGGTCTCATTGAGGTCTTTCTGTAGGGTGTCAACATTAATTGGGGAGTTAATAATAGCTCCCAACTTGCAATCGTCTGTGAACTTTGTCAGCCAGAGTCCCTTTGTGTTGGTCTGGACTTCAGAGAAGTAGATACCAAACAGGAGAGGACCCAGGACTGAACCCTGTGGAACTCCACTCGTGACTGGTTGGCAGTCTGACTTGAGTCAGCTAATTTCACACTGTGTGTTCTACCTGTGAGCTAGTTTGCAACCCACCTAGTGATATAGGGGTTGATGCCTAGCTTTGTGAGTTTTTCTATGATTCCTGAGTGGAGAATGGTATCAAAGGCCTTGGCAGATCAAGGTAGGCTGTATGAACCACCTTGCCTTCATCCACAGCTATCGTGACTGACTCAAAGAAGTTGACCAAGTTGAGCAGGCATGATCTACCCTTCACAAAACCAAACTGTGTGGGATCCAGAGTTTGGAGATTCCCTATAGCCTTGTTTATTAGGTCTATGATGATGCGTTCCATAGCTTTGCATATCAGACTCATCAGACTAATGGGGCAATAGTTCCCAGGTTCTGTAGTCGGTCCACCTTTGTGGAGGGGATGACTAAAGCAGTGCGCCATTCAGTAAAGACAAAGCCTGAGGTGAGGCTGTGATTGAACAGGGCACACAGGTGAGGTGCCAGTTCACTCTGTAGTTCATGTAGAATACAGCCAGGGATATTGTCAGGTCCCTTAGAAGCTGTATTCTTGGCCTTGGACAGTGCTGTTTTAACTTATGCAGCAGTAATACTGCGTGCCTGGAAATCTACTGGTATTATGACTGGTCCCTTAGTTGGGTAGAGAGGTGTAAAGTTGACACTGAATCTGGTGGCCAGTGTGTTGGCAATATCTGTTGGCTTAGTATAGGAAGTACCATTGTGCAGTAGCTCAGAGCAAATCTGGGTATTGCCGTGGAGATTCTTTACATAACTATAGAAGGCCTTGTGGTTGTCTTTACTATCTGCTGCAATTCTGTTTTCATAGCTAGCTTTAGAGGATTTGATGAGGGATTTCAACTTTTTTTGAGGCTGATAAGGGAGTTTTTCCAGTCTTGGGACTTCACCTTATTCTGCATCAGTTTCCTCCTCCTTCTGTTGAAGAGTTTGTTTATGGCAGAGGACCACCAGAATGGCTTCTGTTTTTTGGAAGAGAGCATCTTGGTTCTATTGGGTTTGGAGAGATCCATGCATTTGTGTACGTGCTCATACAGAGCATTGGTGTATGATTCTGCGGTCATGCAACTGATCTCCATTTGCATGGTTGTAGTGAAGTTAGCCACTTCTGCTTTTAGGTGCCCAAGGTTAGCTTTGGAGAAGTTTTTCATGGTGCTTAACTTTGTGGGGGAGGTGGGAGGGATGTGGATTTACAATGTGATTAGTTTGTGGTCGGATATAACCAGCAAGGAGTCGACTATTGGTGTAGAGCAATGACTGCCCATGTTAATAATGACTAGGTCAAGGATGTTGCCACCTCTAGTGGGGGTAAGAATGATTTGGTCCAGGGCATTGGAATTAATGAATTCCAGGAAATGTTGTGCAAGTGTATTGGTAAATGAGTAGTTTTCTCAGTTAATGGAGGGGTAGTTGAAGTCGCCCAGTATGAGAGTGTTAGGTTGGACCTTAATATTCTCCAGGATGCTTAGGAACATGAAGTGTGAGTCTTGGGACATGGTTGGAGACCTATAGCTGGCTACAACTTGAAGCTTTGTCTTACTCAATGTTAGCTGCGCCTGAAGTATCTCAGATGTGTTATGTTGGGCTACCAGTCTGGAGGTGTGCACATCCTTTATGAATATGGAAACACCACCACCTTTGGAGCTTCGGTCCAAGTCCTGGGGCCGAAAGGTGTGGAATTAGTCATAGCCTGTTAGTGCACAGGTGCTTTCTGCTGCCTTGAACCAGATCTTTGTTACGGCACAAATGTCAATGTTCTCCATTTTAAGGAGTGCTTCAAGTGAGTGCATTTTGAGATTTAGACTTCTAGCGTTGAGCAGCATGACCCTCAGATTGCATTTGTTTGTGGCTGTTATGGTGGTAATTTGGTCTTTTGAACACTGCCTAAAAACGACACTACAGGGGCGGCAAGAGCCTTGGCCAGTATCCAGAAGCACAGGGGTGACAGATGCAGGCCATCTCTGGCAAAGCATCGAGGTCTGTCAGTCATGTCATCCCAGGCAGACAGATACTGGATGTCCTTAGAATGATACCAGAAACTTAGCCAATTGTTGAAATCAATCATTTTCTGCTTGCACTGTGGTATCATTCTGGGTGATGGTAGGATGCTGCTCAGGGCTTGGGTCATACCCACCTGGGCTACACAATCCAAGAGCTCCTCCATTCTCTTTTCATGTAGTCCAGGGAGGTATGTTTCAGGTCATTTACACCCACATGTACAATGACAGAGTCATATTTGTACCTGTTGTTGAGGGACCTGAGTGTGTGCATTATGTGACAGATCCTAGCACCTGATAGGCATCTGACTGTTACTTTCTCCTTATTCATCCTAGTGAGTAGGACATCAGTGTGCCTCACTATCGAGTCACCTATGACTAGTGTGTTGGACATGCTGTTTTGCCTTAGGGGCTTAGGTTGAGTAGCACATTGTTTAGGAGAGTTATGTGTCTTGTGATTAATGTTGTGTTGTGGTAGTTGAGTGTGTCTCTGCCTTAGAGGTCTCTGCTGTTTAGGTAGATTTTTATCGAGAGCCTCCGCGAAGGTGAGTGTGCAGCAGTTTGTATTTTTATGTAAAGGCAGTGCTGGTGTGTGTTCTGGAGGGGTATGTGTTCCATGTGGTGTGCAAGTGTTGACCTTTTCTTCTTGACCAGCTATTCCAGTCTTGGCTGGAGAGTGCATGGCTTCCAATTTGGATATATAAATGCATCTCTCACAAGTTTGAGTATTGGGAGGTAAGAGGAGAGGGTTGTCAGTGTACATGAGGCAGTTGCTACATTGCCTCAGGATGCCCAAGTTCACCAGGTTAATAGGAGAAAGCACAGGGAACTGACCTTTAGACATGCCTGGAGGGGTGGGCATTAACAATAAGTAGTGGAGCTGTTTCCTTGTAGAACATTTAGTGCTGGCAGCACTTTTGTGTGCTACAATAAGTGCTACAAGATGTCTGGGAAAGTGCTAGATTGATAAGCTAGTAAAAGTGCAGGAGAGGAGAGAACTAGTAGATCTAAGGGAAAAATTGAAGAGCAGACTTTGACACTGCTCAGAAGCTTAAAACAGTCCTGGATACAGCAAATCTGTATCTGGACTAGATTGGCTACAGTAAAGGTAGGAAACAAGCACAAATGCAGGCTTTTAAACTAGAAAGTTGAAAGAGATGGAAAAACTGCCCAAACAGCCAATAAACTACAATTTATGGGCCAGAAACCACTTCTCTTGTGGTAGATAGGCTACCTTGTGCTTACCATTCCCACTGATAAGCTAGAAGGCTTCCCTCCAACACAGAAAGGCTTGGTGGGCTCAGAAGCTTACATACAGTCCTGGATACAGCAAATGTGTATCTGGAGTAGACTAGTTACAGGAAAGGGGGGAAAGTGCAAACGTGGGCTTTTAAACCAGAAAGCTGAAAGAAATGGAAAAACTGCCCAAACAGCCAATATACTACAATTTCTGGGCCAGAAACCCCTCTTCTTGTGGTAGATAGACTATCTACTGCTTACCACTCCCATGATACACTAGAAGGTTTCCCTCCAACACAGAAAGGCTTGGGGGGGGATCAGAAGCTTACAAACAGTCCTGGATACAGCACATTTGTATCTGGACTAGACTAGTTACAAGAAAGGCAGGAAACAAGCTTAAAATGTAGAATTTTTCCATTTAGTAAAGTGGAAAGGGAGGAAGGAGGAGCAGAAGATAAGTCAAGGTTAAGAAACAAAGTGGGTTGGCCTTCTCAAATGTTCTCTCTGTATTAGGTGGAATGAGCTAATGACATTAGACTGGGAGGAGTGTCCCAGATCAAATTTACAGTAGGGGTGGGCAACTGCAAAGCTACCAAGTATATGAACATGATACCAATAGGGGGAGAGTAGGAAACTAAACCAGTTATATGATATACTCCTTGGCAGGAAATCAGAACAAAAACTAGCTAGAAAAGATTTACAAACAGTGTGACAGTAAAAACCTTATTTATCAGGCTCTGTGAGGCAGAAACTTTTAGTACAACCATGCAGATTCGTTTATAGCTATAAAATGCAGTAAAAAGTATGCAGCAGAAAATAAAAGTGCTATAAATGTCTATAAGCAATAACTCCTCTATGCCTGTTAGATAGCCACATAGAACCACAATAATAAAGGAAGTTATTTTCTATTATACAATAAAAGGTTTTTGTTATTCAAAAATGTGCACACTGACTGGACAGCCTGATAAGGGCACTTATTGTAAATCCAGCATTCCTCACAGAAAACAGTTTGGTAGCCATGCCACTGGGATATTTTTGGAAGTAGGAGCTCAGAGATCATAACTGCTCATTTTGTTTGTTTGTATGCCACTATGAGTGATAGTTAACAAAAGTCCAGGCAGCAAAGCACTCTGCAGACATGGTCTTCTACTACAACAAAATAAAACTCTAATGTGTTAAAAGAGCATCACAAACTGACAAACCACAGAGAAATAGCAGGAACACTAGGGAAATTTTTAAAGTTAAGAACTTTTGTTCTTAAGAAGTTCTGTGTTTAAAAATAATGAAGGCACTAAAATTCCCCAATTGCTCCACATTTTTCCTTACACACTTGCCTTTTACTGTTTTTTTAATTAAGAAATTGCTACATGAAATATGTTATTTGGAAGCATCAGCATGTGTATGCTAAATGCATGCACAGTACATGTTCCGCAATCGCCTACAAGGAAGAAGCCATGAAGAACAATAAATCACTCTTATACAATATGTAAGAACTGATAAGACTGTACTGTACTGGAATTAACTGCAAACAACTGAAATGAGACTGAAGCTAAAGTCTTTATCTGTTAATTACCCAAACTCATGCTGAACAGGGGCCAGTCTCTCCTTTATGGGCCAAGTCTTGTGTACTTTTCAGAATTAATTCTCCAAACACTGTAGTTCATTTAATAAGACTTTATTAGATTTTCACAATATTCAAATACTGTCTTCATTAACAGTGCTGATAATAACAGTGCTGCTAAATATGTCCAAAATTATTGCGCATATCTTCTGATTGTCCTGAATGATGTAAACAGAAACAGTTTTTATTTGACCCGACTTCAGTACTCAGGCTCAAATGTCTGTAATCTTTTCTGTAATGTCAAGTCAAATTAACTAACCTTAACTGAACTGCTATCCTGAACATAATATATTATATTGCTTCAGTCCAGTGATTTTTCTTTGTAAACCACAGTCACTCCCCTTAACCTTGGTCTCAGGCCTTGCCTCATATGTGCTTTATTTAACATTCCATTAAGGAACATTCTGTAACTGGCAAGATTGTATCTTTCCCTTGAGAAAAGAACATTCTGTATGTCTGTATTTTCTGCACATGTTATGCTTATCTTTCCTTTCTAATAAACTGTCTTTCATGCTTGACCAGCAAGGTTATTCTTTCTTTCTGCTTAACTGTCTTTTATGCATAAATTAAACAAAATTTCTATGCCTATTTTACTCTTTAGCCTGTCTAATGTCTAATAACTACTTTAAAATGGAAGTCCCTAATCTAACACAATAATATTATTTTAAAAAGAAAGCAGTTTCTTTTTTAAATAATGTCACTGAAAAATAGCAATAATCCACTCTTGTGTGTGTGTGTCACAGAATTTTCCCAAGGTTGGCTTTGTTTATTCACTGTGGCTTCACCCTCATAATCAAGCCACACCAACCATGGATAAATCCTGTGATACTCACACCCTAAAATGTCACTCGGAGCTCAGCCACTTGTGTGTGTGTGTGTGTGTGTGTGTGTGTGTGTGTGTGTGTGTGTGTGTGTGTGTGTGTGTGTGTGTGTGTGTGAGTGCTTGCATGTGCCTGTGTGTGTTTGTTTTGAAATAAGCTGATGAAATATCTGTCTATTTCTATTTATGAGAATAAAATAAGAAAATGAGCAACACAGTGTTTCAGTTAGGTTAGAACTGTTCTTTAACAAACAAATATGACTAAAAGCAATACATAATAGTCTTTTTCAATTGTACTCATCTGCAAGAGTTACTGCCTTGCTGTGGAGTAATTACAAATATGTTCTCTATTTTAATGCACATGTATCTATATGATCACATTTTCAGAGTTGTAAGCCACAAGCAAAAGTAAAAATCTTTGGCTTTCATCTAATTGTTTTCTGTTTACATACTTTGGTGCTGCATGCATGCATTGTTTTGCAAGATCTCACCTTGATTTGATCAGCTATTTACTCAGCTGTGGAAAACACATCCTTTGATATGAGTCAGCTAAAGTTTAGTTTCTTTCTGTGCTTACCTAGTTTCTGGTGTGTGTTTGAGGTTGCCAGTTTCTCCAAAGAAGTCTCTTGTTGCCTTGATTGTACTGCAGCAAGGCAAAATATTTAGAGACTGAAGTCATGCTGTATGACTGAGTTACAGCCTTCACAGAAAAAAACATCAAACATGAAATATAAGTTAAAAAGGCAGTTGCCATAAAAATGTAGTCTTACCTATTTTCATATGCAGCATCAATTAGACAAATCCTTAACAAACCTCTCAACTGTACAGATTTTTGCAGAATAGCCAGATTTTTGGCTTATATTTTGGTCTGTTCCTCATAACATTTATGATTTTCTGGCAAATAAGTGGGATGATCTTAGGAGTGAAGTCACTAAATAATTATGCATTTGAGCTTCAGAGTTCAAATCCTTCAGAAAATGTATATTAAAACAAATCTTATTACTCTAGCAACTTTCTATGTTTATGAGCAATATTTTAAATATGTCCCTATTTTTGGGCCTTTGCCCCCCCCCCCCCCCCCCCATTTTGACAGGCTTTGTCCAGATTTTGTGCACTAAGAGGTTGAGAGGTGTGCAGTACTTCACTTGCATCATGGTCATGTGGATCATAAAGCTCAGGTTTTCCTAGAGGATCTGGCATATTCCAATTCTTAATGGCTTACAGCCCACTTTTACTTCATAATGCTAGGACAGGCTGCCTTTTACATTTGAATGACATCAAAGATCATGTCCCAACCTTCACTTCATAATTACTTTGTCAGCTGTTCAACCATTCTCATCACCTTAAGATCATGTATAGGGCACGCTAATACTGATGGGAAAAGTGTTAGGATTTGACTGAACAAGAAGTTATTACTTGTATCTTACCTGTGGTCTGAAATGAAAACATCAGTAAATGATATAGTGGTGGAAAACTATAATGTGGTATCAAAACTGAAATTGTACTCAGGATTTTAGAATGCTAAAGCAGATGGCAAAACTAATCAAAAATAACAAGCAGACTCAGAGTACAATGGCCATACATAGGCTAAAAAGGACATTGTAAGTCCAAACTTTTGGTGACTGTAGAAGAGTGATTTTCAGTTAAGTGACCATCAAAGTGGCAGCCTTAGTATGGCAATCAGTTATCTAGCCTACTTAAATTCTATGGTTAAGGTGTTTACCTTATAGAGACAGGTTTGATACTCACATGGGGTAATTGGCTAAGCTTAAAATGACCCATAAGGGAAGTTAGACTAATACTAATCTATGAACTGTAAATGTAAAAGACTAGGAAATAGGCAGAGCATGATCACACTGATGAATTATTTTAATAAGCATGCATTTTTGGATGATATTTTTGTTTCTCTCCATTAGTTGCACTATTAAATGCAGCAGCACAGCAAACTGCAACCAGCCCACAGATAATGCCTTTCCATCCCCCAATAGGTGGCAGTAGCTCAACCACCACAAACAACGAACCAGCACTACCAGCTGAAGCACTCAGCACATCTGAGTTACAGCCTGACACAGTTGCCTCAACATATCTTGCCCTACTTGCACCATCTGTGTCAAATAGCCCTGCACCAGAAGCTGGTACGATGGTACCCACCAGTAGCAGTGTGACTCAGCGTGACACCTTGTCACCCATCTGCAGCTGACAAACATTGTTGGGGATATCATCTTGGATGCTTGTACTGGGTGCATGGAAACGATGGGCTGATAACTCGTTGAGTCACATCCCTGCCTGCCTGTCTTTTCCTGTTTTCTAACCTTCCCAATTTCCTTACTCTTACTTCCTTCCATAACTTTCCCGTCTCAAAAAATAAATAAATAAATAAAAAAAGCAGGGCACCTCTCCAACAGAAAGGGTAACTTATTCTATACCATCTCCATTCTGCTCATTTCTTATTTTCTCACCTTCTGTTCTATCCTTTTTTTGTTTCCCCTTTTCATCTCTGTCCTATAGTCTCATTTACAATTTTTAATCTATCAAAAAACAAACACAACACATATGTTCAAAAAGGGCTTATAAAACAATTATCTTCTTGAGACCATGCAATGCATGATAAGTCAAAGAGAGCACCCTTGATGCCTACGTATATCTGATGAGAAATGACACCTCTAGTCATACAGAAAACATTAAATCCAGTCCATGATATGCACTACATATATTGCCATTGGTTGTAAAAATGAGCTGAGCAATATTGAGCAGTAGTTGTCAAATATGAAATGGAGTAAAGCGTATGCCTTTATTCTAACTGTTGCCATCGCACAGATTGTTGATGACCTGCTTTGTAGACTGTCAATGCACAGAATGGAGTATTCCAATCCCTTCAAGTTTATATTTTTTATTTTATGTTTCTGCCTCTTTTCTGTCCATGATAAAATTCCCCTGGTATGTGTAAACCTGACACTTTAAGTAGGACTTCTGCAATGGCTCACCTTGTTAATGCTGCATTTATGAAACTATCACTGAAAATGGGAATGTTTTCAAATCCCCTCAGGAATGATATTTTGTGTTTCAGTGCATTTACATTATAGTATAGGTAAACTGATAAAAAAAATGATAATCTCAGGCCTGGTATAGGTTGGTACATCATGTTACTTTAGTGTATCCTGCCTATCCTGTCTCAGCTTCGCTTTGTCTATGTTCAAGTATTTCACATGGAAATCGATGTGCATGTGTCATACCTCTTCTCCGTTGTGTTATGCATCACCAGCTCCCTTTGCAGTCTTCTGGCATTTTCTGTTTTTTTTATTACCTTACTACCATATTTACACTCAACATTTAGCAGTCTTAGCCTTATTTTTTCCATAAGACAGATTTCAGCATATCTTTTGCCTTCAGTTACAACAATTGCTCATCACTTTACTGTTACCATCTGTGCACACAGCCTCATGAAACCTAACCTACAAGCTCATGTGCAGTAATTCCGCGACACAGCTGTTCATATATTATTCTGGCCATGGGTTGGTCTAACACATCTTCCTGCAGTCCCCACTGTAGTCATGATGAGGACCTGCTTATTGTGCACACTAACCTAGCATGGCCCCATGAATTCATAATGTGCCTCAAGACTCATTACACACTCATGATAAACAGTGCTGACTAAGTAATGATGGCAGCTGAAGCATTCCTGAATCACCAAGTATAAGTATTTACCTTCTGCAGGCTAGCTGTTCTGTAGACAGATCTCCTTGATTTAGATGACATGCATGCATTTCTTTCTTATGCACATCTTGCAACTGTTCTTCTGTATTGTACGATTTTTTAAATTTTGAATATTTTCCTCTGTCATTTTTTATCCCAGGATCCCAAAACATGTTAAGAAACCACATTGGCTGTGAGTTCCTATTGAAAGCACAGATCAGCGAGTTTAAATCCGGGAGATGAGCTTGGCAAGGGATGCGTATGTTTAAATGGGAATAGAAGTGTAGGGGACCTTTAACACATACCTTTCTTTCACTATTTCCTCAATGGCTTTCCTTGTAATTGTTATACCTCCTTGTTCTAAATTATTAGTCTCCTCATAACAACATCAGTGCTTTATTTTTCTCTTCCACTACTGTGATGATTCACATTCTCTGTCTTAAGCTTCTTTTCTTCATGGTAACCCTTTAACTTTTTATGTAAGTAATCTTTTCAGTAAATATAGCCCACAGGCCTTCCAAGTGAGCCTGGAATGTAGGAGTCATTTATATTTTTGGACTTGTCTTGTGGTTTTTTTGATTCATGTGGCTTGAAATCATACCACGCAAGCCATGAGCAAATTCCAAAGGACTCATGTCATACCTCATTTATACTATTTCCAGTGACAGTGCCCAATAACAGAATACACATAACATACAACACAGACAAATGTATGAAACAAATGAAAAAACACGTCATCTTTCTTTGCGGTCATTCCTTTCAGATGCATATAATCACCAATCACAACCACACAGAGACGTTTAGTATCAGTACTAACACTTAACCACACAATGAAGTCAGGTTCATAAATGAGAAAGGTAAACTTTAGCACTCCTTTTCATGCATATCCTTATGCTGACTGCCCCATCTTCCTTTCCTGTCATACAATCAGTACTTTATGATTCTTAATAAACTGCATGTGACCTAAATAGTAAAGACAGTATGTATATGAAATTTAGTTCTGATGCCCCTCAGAACATTTGTCTGCATTGTTTTTGGTTACTCTGGGGGATAGAAACTGTTAAGAAAAGGGTAGCACCCATGGCTGGTCCATAAGGATGTATATCTAGAGGTGGTCAACAGTAGATTCTCTGAGTATCAAATGCTCAAATCCCACCACGTCAAGGAACAGGGAGCCTGTGACTATTTTCCTTAGGAAATCACTGCTACTGCAGTTTCTAAGTGTGTAGTGGTAGTGATTCTTTGTTTTGAGAGAATTTTTCCAATTGTCATGTTTCTGCAACCATAGAGTTGATATATGTATAGGTTCATAGGTTCATAGGTTCATACTAGGCTATCTGCCCTAGGGCATTTACAAGCCTAGCCAGAGTGTGTTTGGCTTTCGCCACTCATTTTAAATTAATTTTGCTATGCCCTTTTTCGAGGTTAGTATAATGTGCCTCTGTCTAACAGTGACACAGAAGTGATACCCGGAGTAAATCTATGATCTCCCAGCCACTCATCAAGATTCCACTTGAAGAGAGTCAATGAGGGACTCTGCCTAACCTGGACTGGGATTTTATTCCAGAGTGAAGGGAGCCTCTGGGTTATGAATCTGTCCCTCCAGCATGTCCTATTTATTTCAGTGCTGAGGTTCAAGTCTCTCGAGTGCATAGCTCAATGGGATTTGGATTTTCTGAGGTGCAGCATGTCCATTAATTCCGGGTTGGACATGGCTTTATACGTCAGGCACAGATCGCCTCTGAGCAGGTGGTATGCCACTGAGTAGAGCTGGAGTTTCTTTAACCGGGCAGTATATGGCATCTGTTTGTGCCCTTTGATCCTCTTGGTGAGGTACGGGCATTGTACTCAATTATGGACCTGATGAGGGATGAGTAAAGAGGCACGATGACCTCCCCTGATCTAGATGTGAATCCATTCATGATTAGGTGGGCTATATAAAATGTTTTTCTAACCACTTTGGCCACGTGGTTGTCGAATGAGAGATTGCTATCAACTTGAGTCCCCAGGTCCCTAATTACGTCTTCCATACTTAATGGATTACCATCTATGTGGTAATTTGTGGGCACTCTGTTTTTGCCGAAGGGGATGACTATACACTTTTTTGGCATTGAGCTTGAAGCCATGGCTCTGGCACCAGTTGTCTGTTTCTATGAGGCCCTTTTGTAGGCTGCTTGTGTCGGCTGGAGAGTCGATTATGGCACCCAGTTTGCAGTCATCTGCGAACTTATTCAGCCACAGTCCTTCCGTGTTGGCCTGTACCTCCGAGAAATATAAAATAGGGTGGCACAGTGGTGCAGCGGTTAGCTTTGTCACCTTGCAGGAAGAGGTTCCCTGGTTCAATTCTTGGCTGGAGTGCCTTCTGTGTAGAGTCTGCATGTCCTCCCTGTTTTTCTGTGCATTTCCTCCCACATTCTAAAGACATGCATCAGCTGGATTGGTCACTCTAAATTGGCCCTATGTGTGAGTGTGTGGTATGGATGAACTACTGTGGCAAGGATAGCCACATGGTAGTGTAAACATTGGCTCTAGATGATTGTCACTGTTAAAGTGACACCCTGACCCCATGTGCATAAATGGGAAAAGGGGATGAGGATGGATATATATATATATTTATATATATATATATATATATATATATATATATATATATATATATATGTTTGGGGGTTTAACGACTGGACCAAATACATGGGGGTTCAGGCTGGGCTTGGCCCCTGCAAAAATACATAGAATTTGTATTTTCAACCTTTGGAATTTGAGCATTTGTTTTCAGTGATGTGATTCCTTGGCACCTTGTCAGTTGCAGTTTCATAGAGGAGTTTTGGATGAGTTCAGATCATAAACAAGTGAAAAATGAAATTTTCAGATAATGTTCTTTCTCCCCTCCAGCTAACAGCTAGTTAGGTTAAAATTAGCATTGATTAAATGGTTGTCCCACTCTGCTTTAGTCATTGTGGTTGAGCATATTATCTGATAGTTTGATAAAGGTGAACAATATATTTATATTTAAAAACAGGATTCTAATACATTTAGAAATAGTGATTCTGAAATTATTGCAGATTTTTAATCACTTCCTGAGTTACAATTTTAATTTACATTTTACTGTGCATATTAATGTCATGCTAGAGATGTGGTGTGGTAGAGCTGATGTGACTTTTAAATTGTAAAAAAATCCTAAATGGTGATTAACTTTGCCATGGTGACTAAAGGAAAGGACTGTAACTTCAGAATCATATCTTTTACTCCAGGAATACTACAATATAGACATAGTAACTAATCACTTTGAAAGTTCTTTGGTATTTCAGACCATTTCATTTAATTAATTAATCAATTAATTAATTAATTAATTAATTAATTAATTAATTAATTAATTTATATTTGTTGACCAGGAGTGTCCGACTGGACATAGGTCCATTTTCAGCGGAGGCCCAGGGAGAAAAGCTCCACAGTTAAAATAAACAGACAGTAGCTACATTGGATTACATAGCGATTAACAATTTACATAGCAATTACTTACAACATATTTACAGATGAAGAACATAGTACATCAGTAGACAACTAGAATCTTTATCTGTGAAGTACATAACAGACATTAACAAATGTTACAATAAGAAGTTCCTGCTGTATAATAAGTACTAGGCTTATGAGCATCTGAGCTTGCTATAATCAAGGTAGTTAGTGGAGTGGAAAGAAAGGTAGTGGTTGGATGGGGTGGGTGATATTAGAGTGGGAGTTGCAAGGGCATAGCCAGCATGTTTTTAGGTATGCTTTTAGTAAAGTTTTGAAGTGGGTGCATGATGGTATGGAGGTAATTGTGGGTGGGAGGGAGTTCCATAATTTGGCTATGGTGCAAGAGAATAGTGCTTCACCAGCAGAGTTATTGGCTTTAGTGATCTGCAAGTAATTTTTGTTGCTGGATCTTAGTGGTCTGGTGGTGTGATAGGGTTGGAGTAGATTCTAGAGGGATGGGATATTTAGTGGATGGTTTACTAGTTTATGGGCGAGTGAGAGTTGATACCATTGAAGGAGGTGAGGGAGTTCAAGCCAGCCCAGTTCAACAAGTGAGAGACAGTGGTGACTACGGTAGGATGCCCCTGTAGTGAGTTTGGCGATTATGTTGTAGCAGGTCTCTAGCCTGTTTAGATAGCATTGCCTTAGGTTGGTATATATTGGAGAGGCATAAAGTAGGGTGGAGATAAGGTGAGAATTTGCTACTGAAATCTTTGCTGCTTTGGTGAGAAGTTGCTTATTTCTGTATAACGCTCCTAGTTTTTGTGAACTTTTTTATGGTCATAGATATGTGAATGGCAAATTTTAGTTTATTGTCTATTTTCACTCCTAGCAATTTGGTGTGTTCAGTTGGGTATATAGTGATGTCTTTTGCCGTGATGTTAAAGTGAGAGTTGTTTTGCATATGTTTGGTGGGTTGGAAGACGAGTAGTTTAGTTTTGTTTGGGTTGAGTATTAACTGGGCATCGGATAACCAAGTTTCAACAGAGGAAAAGGCTTCCTGTGTGACTTTTTGCAGTTTGGGTAGGGACTGGGCTGAGCAGATGATGGTTGAGTCATCTGCGTATTATATGAGTGTGCCGTGTTTGGTGGCAAAGGCTAGATTATTGGTAAAAACAGAGAAGAGTAGGTGTCCAAGGATGGATCCTTGGGGAACCCCAATGGAGACAGGTAGTTGGGGAGATATGTCATTCTGCCATACAACGGATTGTTGGCAGTCAGACAGGTAACTCTGAAACCAGTTGGTGACTGATTGTGAGAAGGATAGGTTATTGAGAACAGAGATAAGTTGTTTGTGTGGGACTATGTCAAATGCTTTAGATAGGTCTAGGAAAGTAGCAGAGGAGAGATAGCCATTGTTTTTATGCTGAAGGATAGTGTTAGTAAAGGAGAGTAAGGCAGTTATGGTGCTATGGTTTGGTCGGAAACCATGCTGAGTACTGGAAAGGAGGTTGTTAGTAAGGAGGTAGTCTGTGACCTGAGAGTGTATGCATCTCTCTAGTATTTTGGAGAGTGGAGAGAGAATAGCTATGGGGCGGTAATTGGTTAGTTCTGTGGAGGGTCCGCCTTTGTGGAGGGGAATTATATGTGATACTTTCCACAGTGTGGGAACGTAACTTTTTGACAGAGATCGGTTAATCAAGATGGATACTGGGTAGGCCAGAGCATCAGCTGCGATGTGTAGGTATTCACTTGGGAGGTTGTCTGCTGCTAATTTGGTGGGCTTAAGTTTAGTTAAGAGATTTTTTTTATGTTGGAGGTAGGTACAGGAGAAAAAGAGAAGGCAGTGGGGAGATTACTAGTTGAAGGTGTGGGTTAGAGAGGAGGGGGGGTTGTGTTGTTTAGATAGTGATAGTATGGTTTGTGTGAAATGTGTGTTGAATGAGGTAGCAATATTTTCTGAGGAGTGAGGGATGTTAGGAGGAGGGGTACTGACTTTACCTGGGTGGAGAATGGAGTTTATGGAGGACCAGAATTGTTTGGGGCTGTGTTGGGAGGAGTCTAGGGCAGACTGATAGTATTGGAATTTGTCCTGTTTTATTAGCTTTTTGACTCTATTGCATAGTTCTAGGAATTTCTGTCTAGTTGAGGGGGTTTTGGTTTTGAGCCAGTGCTCCCAGGCTTTATCCCTGTTTTTCATTTCTGACTTAGTGGTTTTCTGTAGCCATGGGGAGGGTTGTGCTTTGATTCTGGAAAGTCTTATGGGGGCATGGTAATTAAGGATGCTCAGGAAGGTATTATTAAAAAATTAAACTGCGTCATCAAGACTGAGGTACTTTAGAAGATGCCAGTTACATTCTTTGAGGGATGAGATGAATGTGAGTGGGTTAAAGTTTAGTTTTTTATGTTTTTGATGGTAGATGACAGGTTTAGCTTGGTATAGGTATTTTTTGAGTAGGAATGTTGGAGAGTGATCACTGAGGCTATCTGATAAACAGCCTGTTATATATGACTGGGGGCTCTTACTGACTAGTATCCATTCCAGGGTAGTGGGCTTTCTGGAGTTTTTATTTATCCTGGTTGGCGACTGGACTAGTTGGGTGAAGCCATGAAGGTTTACATGATGGGTTGGATGGTTGCCAGAACAGGATTGCCTGTCAATATTGAAATCACCTAAAATGATAGTTTCTTGGGGGAGATGGTGGGTAGACCAGCTGAGGAGGTTTTCTAGTGGAGGGATGTTTTGGCCAGGTGGGAAGTAGCATCCAATTATGTTGATGGTTTTGTTTTGGTTAATTTTGAGGTTGGTATATATTATTTCTTCATTGCCTATTTGTGGAGCTGATGATTTTAAGATCTGGATGTTTAGATGCTGTTTAAATATTATAGCTACACCGCCTCCTTTCTTGTTTAGCCTGTCTACTCTTAGTATGCCATAACCTGTAGGGAGTATTTGCTCACTGGTAATGTAAGGTTTTAGCCAGGTTTCTGTCAGGATGACTATATCTGGGGAGTACAAGTGTATGATGGCATGAAGTTCATGGACTTTGTTGGATATACGTCTAATATTTAGGCTTAGTAGAAGGAAGTCACTTGGCTTTCTATTGGCTGTAATATGGGAGAAGTTGTGGTTTCTAGTCTGATTATGAGGATTGGGGTTGGAGATGGTAGGGCCAGGGTTGGGGTAGATGTCTCCATTTAGGGCTAGTTTTGATATGCATGAGGTTATTAGTTTTCTCAGTTTTTGAATGTGTTTATTTATAAGGGAAACTTTATGATTGTGCTCTGTAGGTAATAGGTATGGTGGGAGGGTTACTATGTTAAGTTGTAGGGATGCTTTATGTTTGAGTAATATAGTTGGTAGAATATGTGGGGGTGCATAGGGATGGTTCTTCAGTTGGTGGGAGCGGAGCTGAGTGAGGGTGAGACATGAGTGGTGATGTGAGTAGTAGTACAGTGGTAGTGGTTGAGTGGGGGAATGATGGAGCTTTGGTAGGATGTAAGATATGCAAGGAGAGTGCATGCAGTGAGCATAGGTAAGGTATGCTTGTACATGTTAGTTGAGGAGGTGTGATAGTAGTGGGAAGATGGAGGAGGTAGTGTTGAGTTAGTGCTGTGGTTGGCTATTGAAAGATGGGAGGGGTTTGTGAGTGTAATAAAAGTGGGACCACTGGGGGCAGGAGGGAATAGGGGACAGAGTGGGGAGCGAAGCAGGTAGAGACCCTGTTAGTTGCTCTTATGAGGGGGCTGGAAACAATCAGGTAACAAAGTTAACTGATAAATGAAGTTGTGGGTGGTTGTAGTTTTAAAAATGGTGCCTGCCACAGGTAATATTTATTAACTTTGGGATTGTCTTAAAGTAATAAACAGGGAAGGGGGAGGGGAGAACAAGGGTGTGAGCAGGCAGTTCTTTGTACTGCTGCTAATGAGGCAAAGCAAAGACAAGTTTGTGTTTAAGAAACAATCACAACTGACCAAGGACTGCTCTGAAACTGTAAGTCATTTCTCAGCTGGAAAAACAGGATAACCTTGTATCAGTAGGCTACTGTGGTCTCAGTTTAAATTAACAAACACACAGTATTGTTCAGTTATGGATACTATTTGCTAACAGAAGGGAATAAGAGAGAAAGTGGAAGATGAGTGTGTTTGTCTGTGTGTGTGGGGGGGGGGGGGGGGGCTGCTTACAAGCCAAAGCAGAGTTCTCTCCAGGGGAAAATGAATATTGGCTCAAACAGGTAGACACAAACTCAAAGTTAACTTTAGCTGTTTGCAGACAGTTCAGACTCGGACTGCGCTTTTCTTATAAGAATGATAACGGTGGTACCGCAGTTGAATACTTAAGAGTGGTGCTAGATTAGAGAGACACTGAGCTCCTCATGGGGCCTGTAGCAGAGTGGATTGTAGTTTTGAAAAATTAAAACGTTTAATGTTGCTAGCATACCTCTCAACTACAGATTTTTTTTTTCAAATATAATTTTTATTTCAATTTTCTTTAACTACAATGAACAGTACAGTACATGATGAAAATAAACATAGCAATGGAGTTACATAGAATTGAAAAACAAATAATGCATAACAAATTACAAGGTATATGTGATGACTGACCTTGATATTTTAAAAAGGCAAAGAGAAAAGAAAAAAAAAACAGACATTCTTTTAATTGTAATAGATATTAATAAGAGGCAAGCATGCCCTGTAATGTTGAGTATGACTTAGATTTCAAACAAGTTATCTAACAACTGGTCATTAATATTGACAGTACAACGTTAAACATTGTTATTTTCTCAGGCGAAGGAGTATAGCCATATACCTGAGCCTATCAAGGCAACTATTTACATTATTTCCACTGGATTGTCACTCATGCAGGTTGTCATAGAAAAGTTCAAAAGCTGATAATTTTTACATGCAATAGTCATAGATACAAATGCCTATGTACTAAAGGACACTTTGATAAATCAAATGGATATACCACACTCTTCTTGTAAAATGGTTGATTGTAGCCTTTATATGAAATTAAGTAGGAAAATTACTATTTAATGGGGAATAGGAAAGAAAAATAAAGTGCTCTAGCTAACCTAGTGAGAATCTAGCTAAGAACCTCTATAGGTCTTTTTCAGTATTTCTGGAAATAGGTTAACTTCTTGTGGCTTACTGTTCTTAGTTTGTTTGCTAAAATGTATTTGATAGCTATAGATCTGAACTCTGCCCAAGAAGTTTTGGATCTGTCAAGCCAGTTAAGGGCTATATAGGATTTCAGTGTTGCGCACAGTGTTACAATAATATGTTTAGACTCAAATGTATAGGAGTTGGGGAAAATGTTTAATATCGCCATTTCTCATGAGAGGGTGGATTTCAT
This sequence comes from Protopterus annectens, assembly GCF_019279795.1. NCBI lineage: Eukaryota > Metazoa > Chordata > Ceratodontiformes > Protopteridae > Protopterus > Protopterus annectens. The sequence continues at coordinate 558,360,316 of NC_056741.1, read as the reverse complement.
ATAACCTGTTTTCTCCAGTCTTGCTCTTAAAGAGCACCACAGTTTATAGATGTTTTTACAAGACCAGAATATGTGAAGAGTGTCTGCTACTGAATTAGAGCATGTAGGGCAGAAATGTGATGTATTGGCATTTATTTTGCTCAGAAATAGTGGTGTGTGATAAGCATTATTAATCATAAATTGAGTGTAAATTAATTTTTTAAAAGGGGTTAGTTTTATAGTTATATGGATTGCCGCTAGTTTTTGTTCATTAGTTAATTTATTATTTTGACTCATCCAGTAGTTGGAATATACGATTACATCTTGGTATTTAATTTGAGTAATTAATCTATAAGTGTTTGATAACATTTTGGTCCTCAATAAAAGAAGGGAAGTGATTTGTTGGTACAAATGAAATCAAAGATCTGCCATTAAGTTCTGTTGTAGACTCTAGCAGCAAGTAAAAAATACAGCATAATTATTAAACAAATATTATATCTAGTAACTTTGATGACAACAGAAATGAATGTAACTCTACAAGACTTTCATTTGTATCAACTGTACAGATTTTAACAGAATGTCCAGATTTTTGCCTCAAATGTTTGCTCTGTTTGTCATAAAATCGGTGGTTTTCTAGCGAATCACAGAGGACTGAAGTCATTAAATGATGACCAAATAATGACATATTTAAGTTTCAGACTTCATATCCTTCAAAAAATGCATGCTAACACAAATCCTGATATTCTAGCAGTTTCCTAAGTTTATAGGAGTAGTATTTAATATCTTTTCCTAATTTTGAGTCTTTGTACACTCATTATTTTGGGCTTTGTCCAGATTTCTTGCATTAAGAGGTTGAGATGTATGATTGCTAGTTTGAAATTTCTTGCTGAGTTGCAGAGAAGTATTGCTGTTTTGATTTAGAAAGGTAAGGTGACAGATAAATTAGGAAAAAGTAGTGGAGATCACGCAGCACCTTGACTTACTGAAACAAAGACACCAATGTCTGTGGTAAGCAAAACACTTGTTATTGAGGGCAGAGGTCTCTCCACACCTAAAGCAAACATACCATCTTTGAACTCAGTGAGTTGTACTTAAAATAATTTTTGATCAATTGCACATTATCTTGATTTCAGGCAACCAAGTACTGGCTGGCTCTGATCTGACCCATTTAAGTGTTCCTTGAGTGTCATGTTCATAAAGCAGAATGCTTATAAACAAATCTCTTACCTCTTCTGTATATATGCGTTAGAATAATGGCACAATTGTTTTGCTGTTAAATCTAATCTGTTCTTTACCGCTTCACTGACATTTTAATAAATTTAGAGCAGTTTATGGTAATATAAACTACTAAACAAATTCAGTTGTTTAGTATGTATGGCTTACTGTAAAGTGTTTCCTTTTCTGGACAACTGTTAAGATTTATGAAAACTAGTGCTAGGATACTGAATTTTCACATACTGAAAGGAATTCTTTGAATTAATGAGTGCATTGTAAGGTATGTTGGTAAATATTGATACATTGCAATGTTGATGGTGCCTTTGGATGTATAGAATCTTCTTCTAGCATAAGAAAGTGACTATGATATTCACATGTCAGTTGGCAGCATTATAACATTATCTTATGAAATTATTTATTTATTTATTTGACATTTGTTGACCGGGTTAGTCTGAATGAACCCTGGACAAGTGCCCCTGGTGTGCAGCTGGCCATCATCCAGTAAACGTTACCTACATTGCCGTTCTGTTTGAGCGCTCACCTTAGCTCTTGACTGCGAAAGTATTACATTTAATGCAGAGCTGTTGAATTACTGAATCCTTATTGTTGTACTTGTTGTTTCATGGTATCTATCTGGTTATTACTTGGATACTTTAAATTTAGCTTAAACTCCTCACAAGTGAACTGAATAATTTATTACAGGCTATAGCAGGTGTAGTACCTTAGAGCTGGTTAAACATAGCACTGATGTAAACTGGTGATGCATATAGGCGTTCTAGTTGTCTAACTGCTAATATCTACTTAAAGACTTGGATAATGCCTCATCCTAGATTTGTGCATGTAACTGGGTTCTTTATCTGACTACAGCGGTTGCAATATTTTTTCTACTGCTGCTATCAGCCTTTTTCTCTGCCTTGTGACTGGGTGCTACAGACCGGGTTTACACACTATCCTGGCATCCTTTTTACTGCTGCTCTCAGCTTTCTTCTCTGCCTTCTGACCGGGTTTACAAGCAAACCTGCCTATCTGCTTTTCTCTGCCCTGTAGCGACCTAACAACAGCACAAGTCTGAAACACATTGCCATTTTAAGCTAGTTTATCCTGTATTTCAGTAAGGGTTATTACACTACCCTGCAGTGGCTCTGTTCTTGTTTTCATTTACTCACCATTTCACTTGTGATAACAAGTGCCATTAGTTGTACTTAATATTTAGCTTTATTTTTACCATTTATTGGCCAAAACATGACGACAAATGTGTTATAATATGTTTCTATTTCTCTGTTCTTAGCTGCCATTTTTTAAAACTAATTGCTGCTTGGATGTCTGTCTACATGCATAGCTTCCCTTGCTGAAACTGCTGCTTATTTGTTTACCTATATATTCTCTTGACTGCATATCACTTCTAGAGATTTTACTGAATGGTGCTGTTTGTCATTTAACATCTCCTGCTCATTGTAATGTGTCTTGTTTATAGGCAATTTTTTGTTATTGCTCCAAAAAGTATGTTCTTGTGAAAAGGCTCATTGATTTTTTTGTACTGCATTGTACTGCATTTAAATGACCTTTGTGTTACTGTTGCACAAACCTCTCCCTACATATTTTTCCCCTGCTAATCAGTTCTTTCCCTAGGCCTCACATGCATGCTACCCACTCACCTGAAACAGCCCTACGGCCGAACCTACACACCCTATGCACTCCCATACTCAAAACACCCCCCTTCTTACTCACACACATTATTGCTAGCCTTCACTCTCAAGGTTTTACTAGTGCCTCAATCTCTCTCTCTTTTATTTTTTTATAGGTTAGGACAGATTTCCATTCACAAGTTCACTGGCTTACCCCGCTGGAAACTAATAGTACCCTGGACCTAATATTGATGACTGCCTCCCTCTATTCATCCTGGATTTAATACCTGAGAGAGTATTTCCTATGAATGATTCACCTTCCGTACCTTAAAAACACTGTTTTTGTATTCCTTGTTTTTATTGCCCTGCAAACTGCCTCCTTACACAATAGCCAAAGCTCAAGACAAAAACCTCCTAGTATCCAGCCACTTTCTTGATCTCTCAAAAACTTTCGACACTGTCTCTCACCCTTTACTCCTGACTAAACTATCTAACCTCTGTCAAGCTCCCTCCACCCTTACCTTTTTCTCTAGTTATTTGTCTGACAGACAGCAATCTGTTTGTTGCCTCTCCGCTTGCTCACCCTACCTCCCTGTAACTACTGGGGTGCCTCAAGGCTCCATCCTGGGTCCCCACCTCTTCAACATCTTTACAAATGAACTATATACCTCCTGAAAACAATCAGTACTAGTCCAATATGCTGATGATTCAACACTCATCTGTTCTTCCAGTGACATCTCTGACCACCGCACACTCACCCAGGACACCTTTCTATCAGTGGAAAAATGGCTAGCTGGAAATCTACTTATCCTAAACCCTAAGAAAACCAAACTTCTGTTATTCTTCCCCAGGACACTCTTTCACCTAAAATCTAACTTTCTTATCTCATCCTCCAATAACACCAAAATACAACCAGACTCCCACACAAAACTTCTAGGAGCCATCATTGATGACAAACTTAAATTTAACCTACACATTCTACAAAGTATAAAGAAAACTCACCAAAAGCTAGGTATGATCTACCGACACCATAGATTCCTGACCCACTATGCCAGACTGTCCCTATTACAGGCTCTTCTTCTCCCCTCCCTTCTCTATGCCACCCCTATTCTAACTAATATTCAAACAACTACCCTGGCCAAACTCCAACAAACTTACCACAAAATAGCAAGGTTCATCACAAACTCCCCACACAACTCTCACCACTGCCTCTCTCTCAACTCCTTACAATGGCTAGAACTCCCACAACTTCTTCTATCTCAGTTTCAAATAATCCACTCCATATTGTATAAACCGTTAACCTGCCCAGCCCTGTCCTCCTTAGTGTCCACCTATATACCAACTCATACACTTCGTACCTCTAACCAACAACTCCTCAACATCTACCAACCAAAACAAATCTATTGGTAGATTACTTTATAAATCCTCCCTATCCGAGGCATGAAATAACCTTCCGTCCCACTTACGCTCCATAACACACCCTTTACAATTTAAGAAAGAATTCAAACTACACTTTATGAGGACAAAATGTTGTACTTGCCATGACCCTATGTAACCTCTCTATACTCTGTTGTATACACTCCAGTACAATATATTTATATTTTGCTTTTGAAATGCTTGAATTTAATGATTGCACCTAGGAGTTTTGTGCGGGATTCTGTAGAGATTATGGTGTTGTTGAGGGAAGAAATGGTGAATAAGGATTTAAGATGGTAGAGAGATTTAGGTAGGAATAGGAGGAGTTTTATCTTTTTAAGGTTAAGTATGAGTTGGTTGGTAGTTATCCAAGTTTCAGTGAGGTTAAAATAGGTTTGAGTAAGGATGAGCAGGTCAGAGTGGTTGTCAGCAATAGTGATGATAGTGGAGTCATCTGCATACTGTATGAGGGATGACTGAGGACAGGATGTGTGGTTAGTGAAAATGTTAAAAAGAAGGAGGCCTAGAATTCACCCTTGTGGGATGCCTATTTTTATGGAGAGAAAGGGAGATGGAGCAGAGAGCCATTTCACTATTTGCTATCTGTTAGTGAGGTAGCTGATAAACCAGGAAACAGTTGCAGGGGAGAGGTTGAGTTGAGAGGGTTTGGACAGGAGGATAGAGTGGGAGACAGTGTCAAAGGCTTTGGAGAGATCTAAAAATAGGCAGGACACTAGTTTCGTATTGCCTCTGGCTTGAGAGATAGAGTTGGCAAAGGAAATGAGAGCAGATAAGATGCTCTGGTGGGGGCAGAAGCCATGCTGGGTAGGGGTGATGAGGTTTTTCAAGCATGAGATAGGACAGGATTAGTTTGTGGACACAGTGTTCAAGAATTTTGGAGAGTGGTGAGATTATTGCAGTTGGGCAGTAATTAGAGAGTTCTACAGAGTTTCTACCTTTGTGTATAGATATGGTGTGGAATTTCTTCCAGAGAGATGGAACAGTGGATTCACAGATTGAGCAGTTAATGAGGATAGAGACTGGGTATGCTATGGAGTTGGCAGCAGCCTTTAAGAAGAGTGATGGCAAGTTGTCATCTGATGGGGAACATGGTTTAGGTTTGAGAAGAAGATTTTTAATGTAGTTAATGGGGATGGGACTTACTGAGAAAGGAGAGTTTTAAAGTAGAGGTGTGCTAGGAGGTGAGGGATTGGTTGGGTTAGAAGTAAGCATAAGTTTGCTTATGATATCAGTAAAGTAGGTATTGAAGATGGAAACAGTTTCTTGGGGTAAACTATTAGGGCAGGGGTTTGGTGTTGAGGGGTTTCTGAGGTGGAGAATTTGGTTGAATGTATTCCAGATTTTTTGGGGGATTACTAGGTTGTATGGTAAATGGTGTGTGGTAGACATTTTTTTTTTTTACCAAGGTTAATGTGTTTTTGGCCAGGTTATGGAGATCCCTGTGTTTTTGGTAATGTGCTTGTGATTTGTTTTTTGTCCAGAGTTTCCAGGCAGAATCTCTGTTTTGGATGAGAGACCGGGTTGACTTGGTCAGTCAGGGTGAGCAGGGACATATGATTCTGATAGTTCTGGGAGGGGCTAAGGAGTTTAGAGTGTTTAAGAAGATGGAACTGAATTGGTGAGCAGCTTCATCAAGAAGGAGGTCAGAGAGGCAGGACCAGTCAACAGCAGAGAGATAGTTATTGAAACTCTTGGGGTTGAAATTGGTTAACTTATGGCATTCTTTAATTTTCTGCGATCTTGTGATGTGGGAGGAGAATCTTTGGAAGCATTTAGGAGAGTGATCACTAATAGAGTCAAGTAGGGATTCGGGTGGTGATAGAAGTTTGGGTGGAAGACAAGAATCGAGTCAAGAATGGAACTGGAACCGAATGTGTGGGTTTGTGAAGAAAAGTGGGAGAAGAGATAAGCTGAGTGTAGCCATAAATGAGGTTTGGCAGCAAACTAAGTTGTACAGGGACATCTTCAAGAGTGGTTGGATGGATATATTAGTGGGAGTTAAGTGGGTTACGGTAATGAAAGGGTTAAATGGAGGGAGGGAGGGATGATTGGGAGGAAATGAGGTAAGGGTGGGAAGGGGCTTAAGGGGTTTAGAGAAATGTAGCTGAGTAAGTAATCACATTTTGGTGTGAACATGCTAAGGTGAGTTAATGCCCAAGACGACCTGTAGGTACTTCAAGGGACCAGGTAGGCCTTGGGCTACCAGTGGATGTTTGGAAGGTCAGGGGCAGGTGGCTTGTATAGTGAATTATTTATTTATTTATTTTTGCCATGGCTATGTTAATGTGCTGTTATGCGTTATAATTCTGGTCTCCCTGCTTTAAATCAGCTAAGATTAGTGATTAATGAATGAGGAAATGCAATTTGAGTTCAGACGTTTTAACTGTTATACATTGGTATATTCCTGCTAATGCAAAACCTTCTCTGTTAACTTGCTAAAGGTACATGAACAGCATTAAAGATTGAGGGGAACTCTCCCAGTGACAGATTCAATCCGTTTATTTCATGGTGGTCTTTCCAGTAGGGAGCAGTTCCTCATTGTGCATACGGCTGTAGGCATGTGGTATGCATTCTGAGTGCTACTGGGGCATGATACAGCAGAGTGTAAACTGTTAGTCGTCGCAATGCCATTTACTTAATAAAAAAAAAAAATCGGTGCAGCCTGGGTTTGCTTTGTGACAGGCCCCCTTCACACATTGAGTCAGGTACATTTACACTATGGCTGTGAGGAGTCATGGAGATTTTAATATTAAAAAAAAAAAAGAAAAGAAAAAAAGGGCACCAGGGCTATGGAAGGGAAAGGGAGTGCAACTTCCATACTTGCAGTGGATGAATGATGGCTTGGGGTTAATCACTGGAAGTGGAAGTTGGGGCCTTGTCAAGTTATAGAGAGAGAGAGAGAGAGAGAGACAGAGAGCAATGTAGCTGTTATTGTGGAATTACATTCTGACAAGAAGGAGGGTTTCATGGCTTATGGAGCATGTCAAGCAGTAGTTGGTGGGTAACTGTTACAGCTATTAATGCATATGCATGGGAAGCTTGTGAAGAGGAGGTTTTCTGACTCTCGGGCACCTATGTTTCATGAGGTTGGTCTGGTGCAGTAACTGGCGGTTTTTGGTTAATTACACTTCCCGATGGCAGAAGTTAGAAAAAAGGAGCAGATGATTCATACCTCATAGTCTCTTGACACAAGAAATCTTGTAGGAGGCAGTATCTGTGCCTTTCAACTGTCCAGGTTTTCGTGGTGCTTAGATTGTGTCTCAAGGTTGTTTCGTAGTCTCAACTGGTGCTACCATCACAGTTTAGTAGATTTTGGGTTTTGTTTTTGTTTTTTTAGAGGGGCTCATGTAGTTCGTTGGTGGGAGCAGTTCATTTCTTTGGTGGGGTGGTCACATTAATCTGGCGGCAGTTGCATGGTGGAGCCATGACTGCTTATGCTAAAGTTTTTCTAAAAAAAAAAAAAAAAAAAAAAAAGAGGGTAAAAATGGAAAGCATACAGATCCTTTGTAAAGATGTGGTCACAGGGGTTCCAAGACTGTATGGCTTGTCTTTTCATAGCCTGTCAGGTCTTTGTTATTGGTGGCTTGGTTCCGTCTGAAGAGTACCCTCTGCTGCATAAAGGTCAGGCAGTTACAGTTCAGACTCAGTACCTTTCGAAAGTTTTTGGTAATGCTGCTACTATTAAAAAAAAAGAGAGAGAGAAGAAAAGAATGTCCCTAGCTGGGTTGGAGATTTTGGTCTGGTCAGCAGGGGAATTGTGGTTCATTGGTAGTTATGATGTGGTCATTAGTTTTCACCAGTTAGGGAACTTGAGAGAACCACAAATTTCTTTTTGCGGGCTTTAGGCTGATACTGGGGGTTTACCGTGGTAACGGTTTAGTCCACGCATCTGCAGGGGTGCTTATTGTAAAAATATAGTCAAATGGGTGTTATTTTATTTTAATAAGGGAGAAAGGAGAACTGAAATAAAATCACTAACAAAGTACAGACAGCTTACTTCATGTCAATAAGGGGTGTTCATCAGCAATGTGGGTATAATTGCTGGTGGGCAAGGGGGAGGCTATATGTAGGTGAAAGCACCTTAAGCCCTTAAACAGTTATCTTTAACAGTGTATTCAGTTCTGCATGGCTAGGGTGCAGGAGGGTGTGCATGTGTGTGTATTAAGCAGGAATATTTTGGCTGATGTTTGTTTGGGTGAACTCATTTTAATTTGTCTCTTCAAACTTTATTATTACTATTAAGTTATTTTTTTTGGACACCTGAGTAGGATGGGGATGGCGGTGGAGAAAATGACAGATTCTACTGAGATGATAATGTTTAAAAGCCATTAGCATAATTTTACAGGTCTAAGGTGCATTTGTGAAAACAAATTGGAATCCGGTACTGTCGTTGTTTGGTCACGATCAGAGGTGGTACAGGCTAGGTTAATTTAGGGGAAGCAATAGTAAATACAGATATTGGTGGTTTATAATGATAGCAGTATGAGTAATGTTTTGGGTGGAAGTTGGCTACAGGGTCCTCAGGTCGGTCAGCTGGCTTAATGCAGGTGGTAAGGTGAGGGCATATATTGGAGTTTGGCATACTGATTGAAGTGCCTTTCTTTAACAAACATAATGTGCAGAGTTTCAGTCACAAAAGGGAAAGGTTTAGACTTAGCATGTTACTGGCTGGGCATTATGACTGAAGTTAGGAAATAATGACAGACTTCATACCCTTCAGAAAAATTCCTTTTAATACAGTCCCAGTATTTAGTAGATACTCAGTTGAATGCTTATTGGGGGGATATTATTAATAAGAGCAGCAGTTTTGACATTGGGTTTATTGAGGTGGTTTGCAGTACGTTATGGCAATTCACAAAATTCAGACCAGTAGACTGTGGCAAGGAAACAAAACTTAATGTAGTGCTAAAAAGCACATAAAAAAGAGAACATCAACCAGACCGGTTTCGGCTTAGATACAAACAGCCTTCTTCAGTGCAAACAATATGTCAGACTGAAGTACACAAAGGTCCCTTCTAGTATTAGTAGCTAAAATAATAGAATAACACCAACTAGGGGTAGGACTTAAATGCAAAGGACTGAATGTACATTTTAACTGCTACAGAATGGGGGGTACAGGCTCGGATTTAAGACCATTCATAGTTCAAGGTATCCAAAGGTTAGGAGACATCCTAGTTCAAGGATGCTACTTTAAATTGCTCTCTTTGATCTTGTTTCCAAGTTCTTTAGGGATTTCTTCTGTAACTTTAGGTCACAATATTTACATTTGTTTTTTTCTTTGAAGGGGGTGGTTCTGTGTTGGGTTGTTTACCTTTGGCAGTGATGCACAGTGAGCTGCAAACAATGAAGCTCACTCAGAGTTCGTTGGCCAAAAATCCAGAAAGTGGCAAGATGGTGGTGTTGTGAAGGGTATTAACACAGTGAGTTCACAGATGGTGGCAGCAGGTTTTTATGGTCGACTTTCCGGTCATTAGAGTTTGTTCCAAAGGTGTGATACCTTCGGGAGGACGTACTTGCCCTTCAAGTAGCTACTTTATTTGTTCTTCAAGTAGGTACTCATAATGTGACATACAAGGTTAAAGCTTAGACAGAGTGGCATATGGGCCATTTCACTCGTGCTTGGGGTGAATTTCATAGATCAGGTTTTAATAAGCATTATAGGTACATGGGTGCTTGGGATACTTCAGGAACTGGGTACTTTGTTGTCATCGTGGAGGTTAAAAGGCCTATGAAAGGCGTGGCTTTGGTTTTCTTTGCAGATGTAGGCCAGGTTTCAAGTCCTTACTAGCTGTATAGGTATCATACTAGATGGAAAGCTTTAAGGGAAAGGCCAGGGACAAACAGCAGATTAAGGATGTTAAGCTTTTGCAGTCCTGCAGTTGCATTTTGGCCAATTACTTTGGTTGTTTTGGGTGGAGTTAATACTTTGGGTATAGGCGGGGTTAATACTTCAGGTATAGAACTGTAGTTGCATGGGTGATGATGTTAAGTGAACTTTCTGCATCTTGGTCAGCAGTTGGTGTTTTGGGGCAGTTAGGTAGGTGGAGTGTGAAGATCAAAAGCCTCTGGCTATTGGCAAGATTGTTTTTGTGGTAGGGGAGGATTTACTGAGGATACTGCAGTTGCAGGGGGAACTAGGCTATTTGAACTTACTGAATCTTGATTGGTGATTTATTAGTCAAGGGTGGGAGGTAGGTTCATAGTTGTGAAGCTTGATAGCCTGTTGTTAAGAGGTTTTGGTTGCAGGGGTTGGTGCTGGGAAATGGAGGTTTAGGGGAGTATAGTTCACATGGCATTTTATGTGACGGAGGCATTTTAATCATTCACTAGGTGGTTGGTTGGTCAATGAATGCTAGGCTGGTTATTAAGTTCTGCTGCTTATATTGCATAGTTGGATGTTGGAAAGGAAACTTCAATTTTGTTATTATATACACTGGATAGGAAATAGGATTCCAGCTAGGCATGTTGGTGGCTTTTGGTTTAATGTTTTGGAGTTGACTTTGGCACGTAATGCTCTGGGGCAATGGAGGAATAGGGGTGGGTTAATTTTGATACAATAACACACTGCTTTACTGAAAGGACTACTGAGGGACAGGGATGCACACAGATTTTGGCGAGTGGTAAAGACAAAGGTTAAGAGAGCAGAGCTGTGAGATATCCAAATAAGTTGTGTTTTGTTTTAAGGAGAGCATGCTTAACTTGTTTCTCTTTTGCAGATGTTGGAAGCACAGAATTTGAGGCTGAGATGACAAATGAGTCTGCATTGCCCAGTGGCTGAAGGAAGTGGGCTGCACAGGTGATAGAGGTGATACATACTACAGGATGTGTCTGTGGATTTGGAGGGTGGAAGCAGTCAGGGCCTGAAGGAAAGGAGCTTTGGAAGATGATGGAGATGACGGAATGGCTGCTTTTCTTTTTGGCTATATTGGTTGCAGAGGACATCTTGGTCAGTAGAGAGGTATAATGGGGCCACAGAGTGTGGTTAAAAGTGAGCCATGGTTAGTGGCTAGAAGGAAGTGGACTAAAAGGGAATGTATTCTTGGAGTGGATGTTTTGGTGTGGTACAGTAGGGTCACGGGTAATCCTACCTTATTTATTTTCATTAAGGTGTTTTTCAGTGTGGGTATGTCAAGGCTTGGGGTTGATGACAGGGATCTAATGTGCTTTACAGTTGATAGGTACACCGAATGATATTTGGCTTAACCCTTCCCTTTATGAGAGGTGGTTGGTTGAACAATTTTGGGTAGAAGGTAGGGGGACCAGCCTGGTCAGGCTGTTTGGTGGAGAAGAGGGACAGGCTTGCCCTCTTCTATCCCCACTCTGGTGTCTGGATGTTCATTCCAAGAATCTGGAGAAAGGAAAATGAGCAGCTGGAGGATGCTTGCTGAATAGATAAACAAGCAGAGGTACGGATGCTGCTTATTTGGTTGGAAGGTATTTCAATGAATGGTGTATGAAGTGAGATGGGACGCTGCTTCATAAGTAAAGTAAGTGAGCAGGGGTATGGACATTGCTTACTGGGTCAGGATGAGTGAGGTCATGTCATCATGAATTATTTGGTTGGATGGGTAATTCAATAAAGGGATATGAAGTGAGTCTGGACGCTGCTTCATAAGTAAGGTAAGTGAGGACAGGTATGGATGCTGCTTACTTGGCCAGGATGAGTAGGTATGCTCTCCTGATTAATGTTACAAGGATGTTTATGCTGAGTTTAGAATCAGCTATACTATGTCCAGTTGTAATTAATAATTTTGGTGATCAAAGCTATGTTATGAAGATTAATAAAGGTCGTCAAATGTCATTAGGTGTGATGTGTTTATTGAAGGGGACCTGGACAAATGAGGTTTGGCAACAAATAAGTTGTCCAGGGACATCTTCAAGAGGGGTTAGATGGATATATTAGTGAGAGCTAAGTGGGTTGGGAAGATGAAAGGGTTAAATGGAGGGAGAGAGGGATGATTGGGTGGAAATGAGGTAAGGGTGGGGAGGGGCTTAAGGGGTTTAGAACAAGTGTAGCTGGGTAAGTAATCACATTTTGGTGTGAACTTGCTACCCATCCATTCTCCCTTTTTTGTTGGTGGGTTGGTGGGGATTGGGGTTATTTTATCAGTCGGGGTAGGCAGAAAAGATGGACAGGTTTTCCTTCTTCTGTTCCCCCTCTGGTGTCTGGATGTTCATTCCAAGAATCTGGAGAAAGGAAAATGAGCAGCTGGAGGATGCTTGCTGAACAGATAAGCAAGCAGAGGTACAGATGCTGCTTATTTGGTTGGAAGGTATTTCAATGAATGGTGTATGAAGTGAGATGGGACGCTGCTTCATAAGTAAAGTAAGCAAGTAGTGGTATGGACACTGTTTACTGGGTCAGGATAAGTAAGGTCATGTCGTCCTGAATTATTTGGTTGGATGGGTAATTCAATAAAAGGATATGAAGTTAGTCTGGACACTGCTTCATAAGTAAGGTAAGTGAGCACAGGTATGGATGCTGCTTACTGGGGCAGGATGAGTAGGTACGCTGTCCTGATTAACGTTACAAGGATGTTTATGCTGTGTTTAGAATCAGCTATACTACATCCAGTTGTAATTAGTAATTTTGGTGATCAAAGCTATGTTATGAATATTAATAAAGGTTGTCAAATGTCATTTGGTGTGATGTGTTTATTGAATGGGACCTGGACAAAGGTGTATTCTTGTGGAAGAGGAGTTGGAGGAGAGGGTAAGCCAATTAATATTAATGTCACCTAGAATGATAGCTTTGTTAGGTATAGTGTCAGACATCCAGTGAAGAATCTGTTTTAATATGGGTATGTTGTCTCCAGGTGATACATAGAAAGCAGCTATATTTAGGGTTTTGTGGATGTTTACTTTACAATTGACATGATAAGTTCAGCTTGGTGAAAAGGGTGGGGGTTGGATAGGGGGATAAGGTAAGGAAGTCTGAATATATAATGGCTATATCTCCACCTTTTTATGTGATCTATCTATAGCAAGATGTTGTAGCCAGGGGGGAGAAATTCACTGTCTGGGTTATGTGGTTTCAGCCATGTTTCAGAGAGAGAGATTATATTAGGGGAGTATTGGGATACACAAGAGTGAAGTTTAGTGGTCTTGTTAAGAATGCTATGGATGTTAATGGAGTAAAAAGAGAGATGTGTGAGACTGGGGACTGGAACTTGTGGGTTTGTGTGAGTAATGTTGGTGGGGGTAGATGAGTAGTTGGGGGTGTCTGGATTGGGGTGAATGTCACCAGATAGTTGAAGGGTGTTACAGAGGTGGAGTAAGAGTGATACAGTGGGGTGAGGTAGGAGGAATTTCAGTTTGTTTTTATGATGTGGAAAGGATTTTGGAAGGAGTTTTATTCTGGGGAGACTGAGTTCAGTGCAGGTGAAGAGAGTGGATGATATAGGAGAGGAGGAGTGAGTTATGGTGCTTGTAGAGTAGGGGGATGTAGGAAAGTTGGGATGAAGATGAAGTTGTGTCTGATATGAAGTGACGTAAAAAAGGATGAGAAGAAGAAAGGATAGGAGGTGAAGGGGAGGGGTGGAGTTTAGTGAGTGGTGGAAGGTCGTAGGCGTTATTATGGGGAGAGGATGCAACTAGAGAGAGTGGGTGGGAGGTATAGATAGTGTGCTAGTTGGTGGGAGGGGCCTAGGTGGGAAGGGTAGAGTCTGATTGTTTGAGAGTAAGGAATATGGAACTGTTGAGGGGGTGGGGTAAAAATGGCTAGCTATAAAGGTAATTGATTCAGGGGTGGGTGGGATTGGGGGTAAGGTAGAGAAGTGGAGTGAGCCTGAGCACAGTGAGGGTGAATGGAGTGGGCTGGGCCACAACTGAGTACTGTGCAAGAAAAACAATCAGTAAAGCCCAGAAAGGTAAGTATGGAAGCTGTAAATAAGTATGCTAACAAGGCTAGATGACAGGATTCCAAAAGTATACATGGGGAAGATAAAGGGAGCAAGAAAAAGAAGAAGAGAGTAGGTGCAGGGAACCCTGTTTGGTTAAAAGCTGTTAGAGATATAGGTGGCCTGAGTATTGCAGTGGGATGTTTAGAAAAGCTGGGAACATGGAGAGAGGGATTGAGAATGAAAGCTGGAAGAAGAAGTTGGGAGAAATTAGAGCAGTCGGCAGAGTTTAGTGATGTCCATGGCACTTGATGTGTAGTAAACAAGCTGGTACAG
>NC_056741.1:558315885-558338385 GCF_019279795.1 Protopterus annectens | reverse complement strand
CAGCAGACAAGGAACAAGCCAGCATGCAGCCCCCACCTCAAATGCTACTATCAAAGCTAAGTTGGACAAGCTAACAGATAGAGTTGCACAAGCTGAGTTTAAAAAATATACCTTTATAAATAAAAAATAAATCAAATTTTGTATAGCAACCAAGCTGTCTTCCTACAGAAAGACCTACTTTAAAATGGCAGCCTACAAACAATAAGAAAATAAAATCCTCTCTAGCCTGGATGATACATGTAAGATCATCTACACGGAAATTCTGTTGTAACTCAAGCAAGGCTTGGACTAAACAGGAATCATTGTGTTTTTTTTTTCTCTCTTGAGTTGTATGTATCATTGAAACCTGTCAAAAGGGCAAGCTCATGGAACAGCAGAGGTAGTGAAGTTTCTCCTTACCCTCAATTATATTTAGCTTTGGACTTAGTAAATTTGGAAATGCAAGGGTGTGGGGCACAAGGCAGCAAGTTTATTATAGTTTTAGTTGCACTCTATATTATAGGTTCATACTAGGCTATCTGAACTGGGGCAATTATAAGCCTAGCCCAATTCTGTATGGCTTACGCCACCCCTTGATTTGAGTATACTGTGCCCTTTATAAGGTTTAGTTTACTGTGCCTCTGTCTAATAGTGACACGGGAGTAATCCCTGGGACAAACCTACGATCCCCCATCCACCTATCGAGATTCTTCTTGAAGAGATTCAGTGAGGTGCTCTGCCTCACATGAACTGGAATTCTATTCCAGAGCGAAGGGAGCCTCTGGGTTATGAACCTGTCCCTCCAGCAAGTTCTATTTATTTCTGTGCTGAGGTTCAAGTCCCTCGAGCATGTGGCTCTAAGGGATTTAGATTTACAAGGTGGAGCATGTCCATTAATTCTGGATTTGACATAGCTTTGTATGTCAGGCATAGATCGCCTCGAAGTAGGCGGTATGCAACTGAGTAGAGCTGGAGTTTTTTTAACTGAGCAGCATATGGCATCTGTTTGAGACCCTTGATCCTCTTGGTGAGATACTTTTGGGATCTTTCTAATTGCTGCAGGTGTCGGATAAGGTACATCCCAAAATGGGCATTGTATTCTATGATGGGCCTGATGAGGGATGAATAAAGGGGCACGATTACCTCTCTTGATCTAGATGTGAAACCCTTCGTGATGAGGTGGGCTATGTAGAAGGTCTTTCTAACCACTTTGGCAATGTGGTTTTCAAAGGAGAGATTGTTATCAACTTGGGTCCCCAGGTCCCTAATGACTTTCTGTGTACTTAATGGGTTTCCGCCTATGTGGTAATTTGTGGGCACATTGTTTTTGCCAAAGGGTATGACTATACATTTTTTGGCATTTAGCTTTAAACCATGGCACTGGCACCAGTTATCTGTCTCTGTGAGACCTTTTTGAAGGATGTTTGTGTCAGCTGGAGAGTTGACTATGGCGCCCAGTTTGCAGTCGTCTGCGAACTTGGTGAGCCATAGTCCTCCCATGTTTGCCTGTACCTCGGAAAAGTATATACCGAACAAGAGTGGTCCCAGGACAGAACCCTGTGGGACGCCACTTGTGACCGGTTTTCGAGTCAGACATGGCTCCAGCAACTCTCACTCTGTGGGTTCTGTCTTTGAGCCAGTTTGCGACCCATCTTGTGACATAGGGGTTTATATTTAAGCTGGATAGCTTATCTATGATGCCCGAGTGGGGTATTGTGTCAAATGCCTTTGCAAGGTCCAGAGAGGCTGTGTGGACTACCTTCCCTTCATCTATGGCTTTGGTGACTGTTTTGAAGAAGTCAAGCAGGTTCAAAAGGCAGGATCTGCCCTTGACAAAGCCGAATTGGGTAGGATCTAGTGTCTGTAGGTCCCCAATGTCTTTGTTTATGAGCTCCATGATGATCCTCTCCATAGCCTTGCAGACTAAGCTAGTCAGGCTTATGGGGCGATAGTTTCCAGGGTCCGTAGAGGCTCCACCTTTGTGGAGTGGGACCACTGTTGCTGTACGCCATTCTGTTGGCACATATCCTGTAGTGAGGCTGAGATTGTATAGCTGTTTTATTTGAGGGATTAGTTCCTCTTGGAGTTCATGTAGGACGCAACCTGGGATGCCATCTGGTCCCATGGAAGCAGTGTGTTTTGCTTTGGAGAGGGCAGCCTTCACCTGAGCATCAGAGATGTTTGGGAGGTAGCCCTCTGCCGGGATAGATACTTGCTCTTTTGGGGGGGAGGGGGTGGAGAAGTTTGCACTGAACCTGTCTGCCAGGATATTGGCGATGTCTGTGGGTTCAGTGTATTTTTTGTCATTTAGATTCAACTCAGAACAAGTCTGGGAGTTGCATCCCAGGTTTCTAACATAACTGAAAAAAGCCTTATGATTGTCTTTGGTGTCCTGTGCAATTTTTCTCTCGAAGCTGGCCTTGGAGGATTTTATGAGGGATCGTAATTTTTTGCTAGTACTGATCAGAGATGCCTTCCCTATTTGGGATTTTGCTCTATCATGTAGTAGCTTCCTCCTTCTGTTGTACAGTTTATTTATGGCAGGGGTCCACCAGACTGGACGCCTGCCTTTGGATGATTGGTTCTTGGTTTTGTTTGGGATAGCATGATCCATGCATTCCTGGAGATGTCCGTAGAATGCATTTATATAGGATTCTGCAGTTTGGGCCGTAGTTTCCACTGGTCCTGGGGCCTTGAAGGATTCCACTTCGGTTTTGAGAAGTGAGAAGTTAGCTTTTGAGAAGTTTTTCACTGTGGTTTTCTGGGCTGGGGGTGGGGTCCTTGTGCGGCCTTGACTTCATTTACAGCATGACTAGTTCTGTCAAAGTTGTGATTGATACTAAACCATGCATCTTCTCAAAGTCTCAAAAGGGAAACTTTGCAAATGTGGGAATATAAAAATAAACTAGTGAAAGGGCTTGCAGATATCCTTAAAAAGCAGCAATCTAATAGTGATATTACACATCTTCAAATAGGAAATAAGGAAATCATAAACCTATATAATATTAATCTTGCTTTTAAAAAATCTGACCTTTACTCATTTTTCTTTTTCCCCTCTAACACTCAACTTTGCCTGGTACTAAGTATGTTTAGACTCACAGATCATTCTAGCTGATTCAGTTGGGCTTTTTTCCATGATTACACTAGATTAATACTTAAAGCTATTCACTCCACTTCAACAGGTAAAGCTCCTGGCCCAGATAAACCAATGACCAATGTTATGACACACAGAGGTTTCAGGCTTGAACTACCATACTATTATTATTAACATTTGATGAGATACATAAGCAGCACTATGACGTTTGACTCCCATCTCTTTTACCACTTATCACATAAGGTGAAATTGGTCTTAAGGGTATATGACAAATATGTTTTGCTGCCTTGTGCAATTGCCATAATTGGCAATGCCTGCCACACCCAAATAAGCTTCACACTTCATGGTTACAGATCAGAATTACAATCACTGTCTCTCTCAAGGATGTCACCCACTTTAGACTGTGTCCAGTGTCTTCTTTGGTGCAAACTTACCAAAAGTAACTGAAACGCGATCAGAATTGTTTGACATACAAAAAAATACACATGCATACATTTACTCATTCACATGATATTTTCAGAATGAGGGAATGGTTAATGCTGACTCTCCAATGTTAACATCTTCCCTTCTCAATTTTTCAGTACACTGCCACTAGTTATTTAAAACTAACAACATAAATGTACACCTTACTATTTACCCAAAATAAACCACCCTTTAAATATTCATATGGTAGGAATTCGCTCTGATCTGTTATTGTTCCTAGGAAAAATGCCAATAAAGTTTAATACACAAGTAAAATACATAAACTCTTAAGCTAATATACTGGGCATTAGGCAACCCATTCAAAATTCAGAAATTAAATTCTTTACTTGAAATACAGGAACACTTGCACAATAAATTTAAAATGAAACATTTGAGACGCAGATAATGTTGTTGTTGTTGTGTCTTTTGGATTTTCCTGGTTAGGGGTCGCCACAGCAGAACTGGTCCGCTAATGATTGGCAGTGGATTTTTACGTGCCGAGTTGCCAGCTCTGATGCACAACCTTCAACGAAGGTACACCCATTCACGCATGTCTCCACACAGAAGACGCTCTAGCTGAGAATCGAACAGGACAACGTCTTACTGTGAGGCGACAACGCTACCGCAGCACCACCACCATAGTATTTGAGACACAGATAATGATAGGAAAAATCTTTCTAAAATGTAAACCAAAAATGTCTCATTCTGGCTAAAATATATTCTGTGCCTCTACTGACTCTGGCTTCCAAGTCATTAATGAATTTATAGTTTTTATAGGCAATGGAGCCACAATTTCTCTGCCCCAAAGGTATTCTTTAGTAGACAATGCAGTAATGCATATACCTTCAGTAACTCCTGTTACCTTTGTGAACTAACAGCCTCCATTTACCTGTATCCAAACATTATTTCATGTGGCTTTTGTTTAAATTTTGCAAATGTTCTTTCTGTTCCACATTTACATTCTTCTTGGGTAGGAGGGTCCAAATATAGAATTATTATGTAACCTAATGCAGCAAATTCCAAGTAGCATTTGACTTGTACTGCAGATTTGCATAGTCAAATATAGTTTAGATTAACTCAATGTTAATATATTTCAAGGGTTGCAAATGCAGTTATGTGTCACTTTTAAAATTCATATTTTACATATTAGACATGTCCTGAAAAAGCAAGAGTAATGAAAGTATTTTTCACTTTTATCTTAATTCAATTCATCTTCAGTATAAATTTGTATTTTTCTTTTCATTAATAATAACATCTTCCAGTTGTATTGCAGTACTTCTCACACGTCCTCCTCCTTCCAAGAATCAAATGATTGTTGTTGACAAGTCCACTGGAAACTAGACCTGAGGTAAAATAGTTTATTTTTGAAGTTATACCATCCAGGTCATTGCCTATAAAGGCCACCTGCATTTGCATTATTGACACTACTTTTTTAGCTGAGTGGCTATGTCAAAGAGACTGCAACCCCAAACTCCATGTAAGAAACTTGCTATTTTATCCACTACCTGTAACACTTTTAAGGGGCTACAATCTGTTATACTGTGAATTTCAAAGCACAGACATTGGCTTGGTGGTGCAGAACCCATATGTACTATCCTGAAACTTTCCTTTTCTTTGGTTGCATAATGTGCTTCTCTTGGCTGCAGTCTATGACTCATGTGAACTAATGGATGTTTTTCCTCCCTTTTAAGAAACATGATTCAGTACAACCCCTTAATTCATAATCTGAAGTATCTACTTAGTGCAATAAATTCCTGGTTACAATTTGGACTGACCTATTAAAGTGGAGCAGTCCATTTAAGGCCTGTTTTAGCATTAAGGATGCCACTCATGAGCTGGTATCCAGATAACCTTATCTGGACTCTGTTTTCTCGTGTAATGTCTATGTGAGAAGTAGCTAAGGTACTTTGGTGGGAATAGACTTCCTGTAATACCCAACAATTATAAGGAATGTGCTTACCTCCTTTTTGATAACTGGGGTAGGCCATGCCTGGATAGATTATACTTTGGTAGGCTTTAGCTGAATTCTGCCACCTTTCACCAGATGATCTAGGTATTGTGTTTCTGTCACATCTGTCTAATATTTGTTTGACAGGAACATCTCCAAAAGGTCAAGGAGGTGCTAGGGAAATTAGAAAGATTTATGGATTAGCTATTAAGGCAAACAAATGACAGTTTTTTGATGAACAAATCTCTCTATTTATTTCTTTCTCTATATGCAAACAATCAAGCAAAAAAAAATGTGTTAAAGCAGTCATCTCTTTTACCAAGATGTTGGGATTTAGCAGAGCTACAGCAGATAGCATTACATTTTATGCAATTAGACCATTTAATATTTCATACTCACAGTTACATGAGGTCCAGTGTTGTGTATATAGTCACCAAACACAGGAGGACTATGGCTAACCACAGGAGGACAATGGCTAACCAAGTTCGCCGATGAATGCAAACTCTGAGCCATAATTGACTCTCTGGCTGACACGGAGATCCTCCAAAAGGGCCTTACTGAGACAGATACCTGGTATCAAAGTCATGGCCTCAAGCTAAATGCCAAAAAATGCATAGTCATCCTATTTGGGAAAAACAAAACACGCACGAATTATCACATAGGTGGCATCCCCCTTGATACAGAAGAGGTAATAAGAGATTTGTTGAACCAGGTAGATAGTAATCTCTCCTTTGACAATCATATTGCCAAAGTAGTTAGGAAATCCTTCTATGTGGCACATCTAATTACTAAAGGGTTCACATCTAGAAATAAAGAGGTTATAGTGCCCCTCTACTCGTCACTCATTAGACCCATCATAGAGTACAATGCCCCATTTGGGATGTACCTCACAAGACACTTCCAACAGCTGGAAAGACCACAAAAGTACCTTACCAAGAGGATTACTGGTCTCAAACATATGTCCTATGCAGCCGACTGAAAAAACTCCAGCTGTACGCAGTGGCATATCGCTTACCCAGAGGTGATCTCTGCCTGACTTACAAAGCCATGTCCAACTCAGAATTGATGGACATGCTCCACCTAAAGAAATCCAAGTCACTGCGAGCCATGCGCTCTACTGAGCTAAACCTCGCCACAACAATAAATAGAACATGCTGGAGGGATAGATTCCTGTCATAGAGACTCCCCATGCTTTGGAGCAAAATTCCAAATTACATCAGGCAGAGCCCCTCACTAACACTCTTCAAGAGAAACCTTGACGAGTGGATGGGTAACAGAAAATACACCCCTGGGATCACTTCATTGGCTCTACTTGACAGAGGATAAATTAATTAATCAATGGGGCGGCGAAAGCTGACACTCTGGCTAGGCTTATAAATGCCCTCAGGCAGATAGCCTAGTACCTACCTATGAACCTATAATTATGTATACACTGTAGTGGATACCATATTCATATGGAACATTTAGCTGCACTAACTATAATTTCTTCCCATTGGTCTTTAGGAAAAAAAACAGGAATAACACCAGCACTTCTTCCGTGATAACATGTCACTACTGTATATAACACCTATGCAAACACTGCAATTGTGTTGTTTTTGTGAGGAAGTTACCACTGCAAAGAATCAATTTACTACTAAATAGTACCTCAAGAGTATAGGAAAGGCACATAAAAGCATAGGTAGTAGAAACGTTATAGTAAAATATGATAAAAAGCAACTTCAAAGTTAAAATCAAAAAGTTGAAGAAGACATTGCTACAGATGCAGAAAGCATAAAATCAAAATAAGAAGTATTCAGATGGAAGCGTGGCAAAGGCAAAACACAAAATAATTTCTTCACAGCATGAAGCACATAGCCAAACATATATGAAGAAGCGTAGTTCATTGTATGCGAAAGCGCTCATATTTTTATCTTTTGTACCGCAATAAAAGAAGTTTACTTTGGATTACAACGGAGGTATATTTCCTTGTGGTGATTCCTTCTGCAATCTGCTTCATCACATAGCCAAACAGCTATAATTTAAATACAGCAGGTGCTTGAACAATTAATAATACTGGGAATGTAATTTACAAAATTAAAGTGAAGCACTGAAGTACCTAGACAGTACCACTTCAACCAGAAAATAGCAAACCTAGCTTTGGCATTCCTGTCTCTGCTGCACAGGCTCCTTCAGTGCTTGACCCACTGAGCGACCCTGAGTTGCCTAAGAGATAGTCAGGATTTTATCCGTTTTGGCATTCCTGTCTCTGCTGCACAGGCTCCTTCAGTGCTTGGCCCACTGAGTGACCCTGAGTTGCTTAAGAGATAGTCAGGATTTTGTCCTTGTTATGAAGCTGATATGGACGTTTAGTATCTGCTGCTGTAGGGGATAGCAAAGTAAAAACATAGAAATAAAAAGGAGAAATTAAAGGTCATCAGTATTGTGGACCTCAAACTGACTAAAACTGCTCAGGTAGTTTTGCAGAAAGATACATCTTTTGTACTTACAGTAGTTCTCAATGAAACGCACTAGAATTTAGATATTATATAGCACTGTTATAAATGCCACTTGAAAGACATTTTTTTCTAAACAACAAGTTTAGTATAACATTTAGATCCAATTTCAGACTGGTGACACAGCAGTGCAGTGTGTCGTCCATTAGATGAGACTTTGAACTGAAGTCCCACCTGCTAGAGCTGGTGTTAGCTCAGGTGGATGTAAAAAAATCATGTGGCACAATTCAAAAAGAGCAGGGGAAGTTCCTGATGCCCTGGCCAAATTTCCCCAATTACCATAAATGCCACCTCAGGTCTCCCCTGAAAAGAGGCCACTAGCCTAGTGGAATTAACCTGTTCAACAAAGGATAAATAAATTAAACAGAACCCAAAGTTAATGCTAATTCAGATCTGGACATTACTTTAGACAGTCAGGCATGAATTTCTGAGCTTACCTTACATGAACGTATTGATAATTTACATCCTAAAATTAAGTTGGCTGGCTAGAGTAACATTTACCCATGCAAGTACCACCTATAAAGAATAAAACGTACATTTTTACCACCAAAACTAAACATGTCTTTAAAATGTTTGAAGATATTTTGTTCAAGTTATTAAATATAAAATTGTAAAGATTTAGAAAACAGGGTGTGTTGTATAACTTAATGAAAAGGGAATGGATATCTTTAAAAGAAATGCAAAAGTTGAAATCAGATCAACTGTTACATATATGTTCATTGCTAATTTTCTAGGAAGTTTGTAAAAGTTACTACATAGCTAATTGGTTGCCTATTGAAATGTCAGCACCCATAATGCTGAGTGTTGACAGATTGAAACAAAAAAGACTGAAAACTCACAAGAAGAGCAAATTTAACATCACTCTTTTCTGTAAACCTTTGTCCCTCACACACCCGAACTTATATATACCAACTATGAGATTGCTATACCTCAGAAAATATTGCAGGAAGGAGATTTATAGGTATGTACTAGGATAATGACCACTGCGGCCTTTTTAAGGGTAGCCATGCATCCCAAATCTCTGACACTTTCTGGTACCTTTGATAATTGTAATATGTGTAAGACATAGGAAGAAAAGTGGTGAAGGGGATGGTTGGACAATGAACAATGAATGGGGAAAATTACACATAAATGAGTGAAAACACCAGGATGGGAATAGGGTAGACTCCTAGCATGATTGGATGTCAGGCTATACAGAAGGGAATAAACCAAGTATGTCTCAAATGGGTGGCCAATGTGATGGGATAGCTGCTCTTTTGTTGACCCAGTGGAAATAACTAGTCATTCATTTAGCACTGCAAGGTATGAAAGCAGGTGCTCCATGTTGCTTAGATAAGCATCCAGTTACTAA
This sequence comes from Protopterus annectens, assembly GCF_019279795.1. NCBI lineage: Eukaryota > Metazoa > Chordata > Ceratodontiformes > Protopteridae > Protopterus > Protopterus annectens. The sequence goes on along the minus strand of NC_056741.1, from coordinate 558,329,059 downwards.
TGTACATCAATAGCCACCAGCCTCCACAGCTGATGCTGGCACACTGGGCCAGACAACTCTGTGAAGAGGGGCCTTTGCTCATCTCCTGAAAAGTGACCATGGAGAGAACCAGTGAACCTTCCAAGTCACCTCCTTCAACATAAACATTGTCTTTCTGCTGAGACACATTTCTGACAATCACTGGTGTCTCAGTGACAGAGGATTTAGTCAGTACAAAGGTGTATGTGAACTCATTCCCTCCTATGCTAGAAACACAGTCACAACTGTAGAGTTGACTCATCTATCACTGTTCAGGCAGGGCAGGGTGTCACTGTCTGACACTGCTCACAGAATGGTTGATGCTGGTGACATCACTTCCTATTCTGGAGAGCTGATACCAGGCATCCATCTTTCACAAAGATCCATCTTATTGTCCTGCCCTCAACAAGATGTTAAAATAAACTGTTCAAAGAATGTCCTAAGTTCTGCTTTGTACACCTTACCTAAGGTGTATAAAACCTCATTTAAGCTACCTGGCAACCCAGTAGTTTCCCCTTCTGACAACTTCACCTATCATGCAGTGTATCTTTCTCAAAACTTTAACATCAAAAGTGCCATCAAATCTGAATGGCACCCAAAATTTATTGAAAAAGCTGAGCATGAAATATAACAAGAAAACTATTGTTTGGTAGCTGTTGATGCAAGTAGTCTTTATGCAAGCAATAATGCCCGAAAGAATGGGTGATACAGGGAAGTAATTGACCACCCTGGGGTGTTATGAAGCCTGACACTGCAGACTGCCTCATCAGTCCTGGAAAGTCTGTTATTTACTTGCAATGCACACCCTGAAAGAAATAAATTTTCTTAGATAATGAGCTAGCTATTAAATTCTTTTCTAGTTGTTTTTATTAGTGTATCTACATTTCTTTATATTTTTGATGTCAAATATTTTTTTCTGCCTAATGTTTAAAAGCTGGTGTATTATATGTAATTATTTTTGTAGAAAGCATTTTACATCTAAAGTATAAGTTACATAAGTATGGAATGTTAGTATTTGATACACACACACACACACACACAGATGCAGGGGTACAGACAAACAGACAGACACACACATATACAGAGCCATACACACGCGCACACACACACACACACACACACACACACACACACACACACACACACACACACACACACACACACACACACACACAGATGCAGGGGTACAGACAAACAGACAGACTCACACACATATGCAGAGCCATACACACACACACACACACACACACACACACACACATACGCAAAAGCAAAAGAAATGCATCTGGCAGTTGCTCTCATTTTTTGACTGAGTACGCTTCAGAAGTATCGTTGTGATTAATTGAATGAACGAATTAATGAAAACATTAATTAACTGCAAGGCAATGCAAACCCCAGCCCCCATGCCTTTCATCTGTCACTTATTTTGCAGAACGTCTCTGATTTTTCATCATATTCTTGCTTTGTCCCTTGAAAACATTTGATTTTCCAGTAAATTATTGAGGGGTACAGTTAGTCAATAAAAGCAGACATTGTAGTTTACTTGCATATGTGATACTTGTTGAGAAAACGCGTGCTTTTGAAAAAAACAATTGCTCTATTTACTGTTTAAGGGAAATGTTATCATATATAAATCTTGTCCATGATATTTTATCCATGAGTTTGGGTCTTTGCCCCCCCCCCCATTATTGTTGGGTTTGTCCAGAATTTCTTTCACCCCCTTCACATACTTGCTTTATTTTGCCACAGTGCCCCTGTCCATTGCTTGGTCTATCTGTTCTTCCTCTTCTCCCCCAGACTTCTCTGAATGAGTTGGCAACAGAGTGGATCCTAAGAGCATCCTGGGGCGTGGAGGTGGTGGTGGTGCCGACAACTGTTTCTGTTTCCTAGGAAGGGATTGTGGCCTACTCTTACTTCCCTCTCCCCCACCTCTATGTTTTTCAATACATCTGAGGGATAATCCCCAATTTGGACCATGCCTCCCTTCAAGGAATGTTTATGACAAATGCCCTCCTCCCCAAATGGGCACACACATATTTCTCTGTCACCAGCTCAGAAGCTTGAGTTGTTAATTGAATCCAGGTCACCTGGGTCATAGGCAGGCTTTATCCCTCTATGCCACAGTGCTGGCTCTGGCTTTGTCCAGCATTTCTTGAGCAAATGAGTTGAAATGTATGCACACTCTCTCTCTCTCTCTCTCTCTCTCTCTCTCTCTGTCTCTCTAAATCTCACTCACAGACACATGCACAACATACACACATATCTCTCAAGTGTCCATATATTTACAGAATGTCCAGATTTTTGCCTCATATTTTTGGTCTGTTTTGTGGATTTCTAACAAATCACTGAGGATTAAAGTCACTAAATAATGACATATATTTGAGTTTCAGACTTTATGTCCTTTAAAAAATGTATACTAACACAAATTCTGTTATTAAGCAATATTTAAAAGCATTCCTTATTTTTAGGCCTTTGTCTCCCACCCCCATTATTTAAGCTTTGTCTAGATTTCTTGTACTAAGAGGTTGAGAGGTATGACACACACACACACACACACACACACACACACACACACACACACACACACACACACACACAGACACGTGTGCGTGCATGCATGCACCTACATACACATGCACAAAACTGCATACATTTTTCTGGCTTTTTAAGCTGTATTTAGCAGGGGAAAGTATAAGAGCAAGTCCTGTAAATGCTACTGCTGCAGGTACTTTTGCTACATGACTTATTTTATTCCAATTTATATAGTTTTTCTTTCACTAAACAACTGCATTAAGTGAGCCTAAACAAGATTTTTATCAGTTTGCTTTGCTTTTTTTTTAGCTCATGGTTCATGGTAGCTTAGTATGCTGGTTTGAAGTGGTAGGCTTGTTTTTTTACTGGGTGTTACCTGCACATTAATACCCATTTGGAGAATGTATTGTACATTTTGCCAATTATCTAAACCTCTCCAAGCTAGAGTTTTCACTGTGTGATACCTTAAACCTCTGGTAATAGAGGTCCATGGGATATATGCAAATGACCCCCTAAGGACGTCTGGAGTTGCAGCTATATGGCTTCTGAATGTCCATGACTTTTTCCTTTTTTTATGTCTTTGTGGATACATTCAGGCCAATAAAGCCAAACCTCACTAGCTGTGGACGTGCATGTTTCAGCCTTCTTATGATCTCATCAGCACAGCATAAGTGAAGTGTCTGGCTATAATTTAGGCTAGGTTTCTGTTGTAGTTTTTATTGATTGGTTTGTATGTGTGACCTTTTTACTTTTTGATTTGGAGATTATCTAAATCTCAGTAAAACATAAAGACAGAGGACAGGTCATCACAAATTATTGAGTGAGTGTCCTAGATCATTCTACATTCTAGATTTATATTTTTGGTTGACCCACAATTATTTTCTGTTTAACAGTGATTTTTATTTCTAAACTTCACATACACCTATGGGTGTTTAGCATGTTCCCACTTATGTGAACACTTAGGTGTTTCTTTTCTTTTCTTTTTTTTTGACAGAGTGATATTTTATGGAAGGTATATTTATGTCCTCATGTCTATTTGACAGGGTGACTACACAGAATTTTAGAATTTCTTTAGTTGTCGATTGATAATGATCAGGGGCTGAATTTTGCACCTACCTTAGATAATAACACAAATTATTATTTGGGTGTTTTGCTTTAGGGCCAAGCTGGACAAATGTTAACTAGTCTGTTATTCAGAGAAACAGTCTCGATAAACAACAAACATCCATATGCTAAAGTCACCATACTTCTCATTTGTTAAATTTCTTACTTTATAAGGAGCTGTACAGAGCAAGGAGAAATAACAGCAAAGGACAGATACTTTTTTGAAAATGAAAAAAAAATAACTCAAGGAAGAAATTGAAAACTGTAGAACTAGGTTAACCAACGAAGAACCACACATGGAAAGGGAACATGGAAAGGAAATGTAAGAAGTGACAAAGTAGAAAACCTTTTTTGTCACTACATATAGTAACCTTACCCCTGTTCTGAGGAAAACAGTTCTAAATTATTGGTTTATTTTGATTAAACGCTTAGCCTTCACTGAAATATTGCTCGGGAAGAGTCTTCGCTTCTAAAAGGTGATAAAATTTCAATGAACATAGCATTGTCTAATGCCATACCCCCACCTTGGGAACCAGTCTGAAATTAAAGGTGTCTCTCCTTTTAGATGGCACAAAGTGTGTGACCTGATTGTTAAGTTACAAGTTACTAAAATAAATGGAGTGGACTATTTTTCAAACAGCAGATTCGTCTGTGATTGAGCAGCTGATATTTATGCTACAGTTTTTAGCTGTCAGAATACAAAATGGCATATTAGACAGACAAAAAGGAAGCTCAAAATCTGAATCATCGAACACTTTAATGAAAATAGGTGGGGGATCTAAGGAACACGGTTGCCACTCATACTATACAAGTTTGCAGAGGAAAACATTATTTATTTGTATGTGTACTTGCAGCTTCGACAATATGCAGAGAAGGAGACAAAAATCAACTTTTGTTTTTAGTTTTAGAAGTGCATATGATTGTAAAATATCAAATTTTATACAGCACATACTTAAATGGGAACCTTGAATGGTCAGTGTATTCATTTATTTAATTATTTACTTATATGTGTTTACCATGGCAGTGCACTCATCTCAATGGACCATTTGCAGGCACAGCCTGGGTGAATAGGATCACATAAGAAACAAACAAAACATGTTTACAGATACAAGGATATACTAAAAAAAAAATCTATTTGTATCTGTGTGTGTGTGTGTGTGTGTGTGTGTGTGTGTGTGTGTGTGTGTGTGTGTGTGTGTGTGTGTGTGTGTGCGTGTGTGTGCGTGTGCGTGTGTGTGTGTGCGTGTATGTATTTACAGATGTAGGAATGTGCTACTACATTTAGTTCAAGAAGCAGTAATGTCAAAATAAGTACAAATTACTATTTTTGTATTTGTATCTGTTTAAGATTGATAAGAAAACTTTTTATTAGAAAATGAAATGGTTAACTACATTATTATCGATAAAGGAAAGATTAAATAATTAGATGCTAATCTAATTCAATCATTCATATGTTTTCATTGGTAGCACATGTATTAATTTGTCATTTATACTGATCATTTTGTGTGAAAAATCTTCAGAATTGGAAAGTCATTTTGCTAGGAGTTAAATAATATATTTATTGCTAGATACTCTGATGTGCTTCCTTTATTATTTTAAGCATATTTTTGTTATTGTTTCTTCTCTTGTGTGCTTTATCCCTCTATGTCTGGGACATGACCTGGACATTTAGAACTTCCTGTTGCGAGAGAATAACTAAATGTTCTGAATTGCATACTACATGTATGGTAACACATTTTATTATTTATTATATATTTTCTGTCTATATAAAATAGCAGCACTGAGTGTTAGCTAACAGTCCACATCAATGTTATAACAACAGTTACAGCTAACAGAAGTATAACTATAAAGCACTAGTCAATTTATTGTACTGTTATATGATATTTTAGTTGCTCAAAAGAGTACTGCTTACATTCACAGACTTAGTTAGCCTAGTAATATCACTTGGTAGTGTTAACATAGGCTCTATGTGATGGTCACTGTTGATGTGACACCCCATGTACAAAACTGGGCAAAGGAGTGGTGATGCCGATGCCGATGTCAATGCTGGTCCAGTAATTACAGTGCAGTCAAGAGAGACTCCAGTATTTACAGCTACAGAACATAGCTTATCTGTGCCACAGTGCAGCATGCTTGTTTATCTTGCATTGATTTGGTCATTATCTGCATCACGCACTGATTTTATCATTATCTGCATCAAATATAATATCCAGCATGGTTCTGTGACTCAGTCCAATCATTATGACTAATGACCTTGCCTGCCGCAGATGGTTTCATTAATCAGGCCCAGAAGGCTAACCACATTTGTTACCATTAATGAAAGAACAGCTCTTCTGTTCTTTGAGCAGGCAGCTGGTAGAGATTGATTCAGACAGAAGGTAAGCTTTGCAAAAATGATGCAGGCAGTTAACTTGTAATTCATGAGTGAAGATTATCAACGAAAGGACAATATTAGAGTAAATAATCCCTTTTCAAAAGCAACATGGAATACATGATTCATTAACATCAGATGACAAGTAATAGAATAGAAAGGTTTAAAACTATTTAAGAAAATAAATGCTTCATTAAACAGTTGTGCCACATGTATGACTGCATCTGTGCTGTTGATCCCAAAAGTAATCTCTGAGAAAAGTATGCATAATTTTCCTAATGGCAGTCTTCCATGTTTCTTTTAGTTCTATCATAGGTACCATCCTAAAAATTGTTGTGGAACATACACTTTTTCTACATATATCTGCATTAATTTTTACATGAGAAAGATTTCCAACCTAACAATTTGCAGTATCTGCCTAGCAGCCAGTCTTCTAGAAGCAGGCCTAGTTGGGACAATAATCTTTTTTTCTGTGTTAATAACTGAATAATATCTCTGTAAACAGTTCCAGATGAACAAAAGTAAAGAAGTCACAGCTAATGATGATTGTCTTTTTCAATACCACATAATACTTCATCTGAAGTGCAACAGCAGGTAATCTTGCCAGACTACCCAAAATGCCACACTAATACATTTCTGTTAGAATGACATTGAAATCCCAGTTTATTTCCCTATTAAAGTCAGCAGACTTCCCATGTTGTTCTTCTAAGACAAATTGTCAGAGTTTATATATGAAACCAGCATACAGGTGTTTTATTGGGTATTTTATTAATATCATCATGCAACAGCTAATGCCTATTTTATAAAATACAGTTGGTTTATTTGGTGACTATGATCTAAGGTATCTGGCACTAATTCTCTGTGCTATCACACACATGCAGATATGTGTATATTACTAACACACACACACACACACACACACACACACACACACACACACACACACACACACACCCCATACCACTCAACCTCTTAGAGCAAGAAATCTGCACAAAGCCACAAATAATGGGGGGTGGGGGGTGGAAGGCCCAAAAGTAGGAACACTTTTTCAATATTGTTCTTAGAAACTTTGAAAGTTGCTAGAATAACAGGTTGTGCATTAGCATGAATTTTCTGAATGATATGAAGTCTGAAACTCAAATGTTCACCATTATTTCCTGACTTCAGTCCTCAATAATTTGCCAAAAAGTCACACTTTTATGAGAAATAGCCAAAATATATGATGCAGGTTTAATCGGTAAGTAGGCATGAGATATGGAGATTTGTATGTCCTTCATTCTCTTTAATATGCTTAAAAAGGTTTTTTTTTTACATCCTGCTGCCTAATGTCTCTCAAATATTTGGACACCCTCTCCTTTAGCTGCCTCGTGGTTTTAACCACATATAAAGAAGCACAGAGGCCACAAGTATCCATATACAATGTTCCTACTGGTACAATCTGCATACCCATCAAAATAATATTCTATCTTCCATTGTATATGTAAAAATACATTTTCTTTATAAATGAATTTGCAACAAGTACATCTGCAACATGGGTGGGTGCCTTTTCTTTGTGAAACTACAGTAACAATTCACATTTTTATCACATAGAAGCTGCTTATCAACCGTAATCTTAAGGAATAGGAAAGAGAATGAAGGACATTATTTTTATTTTAGGGCAATACAGAGCATGGGTAACAACAAATGAGGGGTAGATGTTAACAATTTAGTAGAGAAAGCAGAAATGTGCTGGATAGACAGGCTGCAGGTGTACAAATCTCCAGGTCTCAGTGCCACTTACCAATTAAACCTGCTCTGAAAGGGAAAAGGCTTAGGAGGCATGTATGAAATTTTCACAGAGAGGGTGTGTCACTGAATTGATTGGGTATGTTTCAGAATTTAAAAGTTTTTTAACTGACTTGTTTTATAAGGATCTGATGAAGGATCAGGAGATCCAAAAGTGTTTATCCCAATAAAGAAAATCTTCCATTTTACTGGAGTTGTATACTTTGTTACCCTGGCCGTGGTGACTGTGGTAATTATTCTGTTGCTTATATATATATATATATATATATATATATATATATATATATATATATATATATATACCTGATAACACCGACATGCCAAAACACCGACAACGAAATAACCGACACAACAAAACCGAAAAAAAAGAAAGTTCAAAAACACGAAACTTCACATGCCCGACAAACCACAATCCCGACAATCAACAAAACAAATACCTTTCCTGAAAAACACACACACAACACAAGCACACCAAAAACCTTACAAACCTACACTAAACCTTACATATACAACTATCTATGCACTAACCTTAACAGTTAACCCTAGCCCTAACTGTCACACACTTACCTTACCCGCACCCTAACCCTAACTCACTTAATCCACCCCTAACCCTTAACTCTGTCACTATCACACACTTACCTTACCCGCACCCTAACCCTAACTCACTTAATCCACCCCTAACTCTTAACTCTGTCACTATCACACACTTACCTTACCCGCACCCTAACCCTAACTCACTTAATCCACCCTTAACCCTCAAGTCCGTCACTATCGCACACTTACCCACACCCTAACCCTAACTCACTTAACCCGCCCCTAAACCTAAAGTCCGTCACTGTCGCACACTTACCTGACCCGCACCCTACCCTAGCGTCCGTCACTATCACACACTTACCTTACCCACACCCTAACCTTAACGTCCGTCCCTATCGCACGCTTACCTTAACATGTCGGTGTTCTCAGTATTGGGATTCTCAACTGTTGGTCTTCTCAGTTGTCGATCTTCCGGTGTCGGTGTTCTCGTTGTCAGCATTTAGAACTTATACATGCACAAAGGTATATGAAGACTTTAGCTTGGCTGTATCTTTCTTGCAGTTTGTACTGAATGGTTGTCTGTGTGACCCTTACATCCTTTGGTTTGAATGGTATTTGGAATATTTTGCACACTGCTTAATGTTTATAGGTTCATAGGTTCATAGATTTATACTAGGCTATCTGCCCTAAGGCATTTATAAGCCTAGCCCAAATTATTGTGGCTTACGCCACCCCTTATATGAAAAAATACTGTGCCCATTAGTTTGTTGTGCCTCTGTCCAGCAGTGACACAGAGATGATTCCTGGGGTAAACCTACGATCTCCCATCCACAGGTCTAGATTTCTCTTGAACAGAGTCAGCGAGGTGCTCTGCCTCACATGGACCGGGATTTTATTCCACAGCATAGGGAGTCTCTGAGTGATAAATCTATCCCTCCCGCACGTCCTATTTATATCCGTGCTAAGGTTTAAGTCGCTTGCTCTAGTGGTTTTGGTGGATTTGGATTTTTTGAGGTGGAGCATGTCCATTAATTCCGGGTTGGACATGGCCTTGTATGTCAGGCACATGTCACCTCTGAGCAGACGGTATGCGACTGAATAGAGCTGGAGTTTCTTCAATCTGGCAGCATATGACAGATTTTGGAGTCCCTTTATCCTTTTGGTGAGGAACTTTTGGGGTCTCTCCAATTGCTGCAGATGTCGGGTGAGATACATCCCGAATGGGGCATTGTACTCGATCATTGGTCTGATAAGTGAAGAGTACAGGGGAACAATGACCTCACTAGATCTGGATGTGAATCCTTCATGATCAGGTGGGCAATGTAGAAGGTCTTTCTAACCACTTTAGCAATGTGAGTGTCAAAGAAAGGCCACTGTCAACCTGGGTCCCCAGGTCCCTGATAACCTCTTCTGTGCTTAGTGGATTGCCACCTATATGGTAGCTTGGGGTTACCTTGTTTTTCCCGAAGGGTATGACTATACATTTTTGGCGTTTAACTTCAGGCCATGGCTCTGGCACCAGCTATCTGTTTCCGTGAGTCCCTTCTGAAGGATATCCGTGTCCGATGCACTTTCTACTATGGCCCAGTTTGCAGTCGTCTGCAAACTTTGTCAGCCAAAGTCCTCCCATGTTGGCCTGTACTTCTGAGAAGTAGATGCCAAACAATAGGGGACCAAGGACCGAGCCCTGTGGGACACCACTTGTGACCGGCTTGGAGTCTGACACAGCGCCAGCAACTCTAACCCTGTGGGTTCTGTCCTTAAGCCAGTTTGCAACCCATCTTGTGACATATGGGTTTACATTTAAGCTGGTAAGTTTTTCTACAATACCCGAGTGGGGTATTGTGTCGAAAGCCTTGCAAGGTCAAGGTAGGCTGTATGGACTGCCTTTCCTCATCAATGGCCTTGGTGACTGTTTCAAGAAGTCGACCAAGTTCAAAAGGCATGATCTTCCCTTGACAAAGCCAAACTGGGTCGGGTCCAATGTCTGCAAGTCCCCTATATCTTTGTTTATGAGCTCCATTATGATCCTCTCCATAGCTTTGCAGACTAGACTTGTTAAGCTTATGGGGCGTAATTACCAGGGTCCGTGAGCGCCGCCTTTGTGGAGTGGGACCACAGTTGCCGTCACGCCACTCCTTGGGCACGTATCCTGTGGTAAGGCTGAGATTAAACAGCTGCCTTATGTGCGGGTTTAATTCCTCATTTAGCTCGTGTAGCACACAGCCGGGGACACCATCCGGTCCCATTGATGCTGTGTTTTTAGCTTTAGAGAGAGCAGCTTTCACCTGCGCATTTGAGATGTCCGGGAGGCTACACTCGGCTGGGATAGTTATCTCTCCTTTAGGGGAGAGAGGGGTGAAGTTTGCACTGAACCTGTCTGCCAGTATGTTGGCAATGTCTGTGGGTTCAGTGATTTTTGTATCATTTTGGACTAATTCTGAGCATATCTGGGAGTTTCCACCCAGGTTCCTAACATAGCTGAAAAAGGCCTTATGATTGTCCTTTGAATCCATGGCAATTTTTCTCTCAAAATTGGCCTTAGTTGATTTTATGAGTGCTCGTATTTTTTTACTAATAATGATCAGGGGTGACTTCCCTTTTATGGATTTTGTTCTATCATGTAATAGCTTTCTCCTCTTATTGTAAAGTTTGTTAATGGCTGGGGTCCACCAGACTGGACGTTTGCCCTTTGTGGAAAGAGTCTTGGTTTTATTTGGGATTGCCTGATCCATGCAGTCCTGGAGGTGTTCATAGAAGGCATTTGTAAGGGCTTCCGCAGCTTGGGTTGTGGTTTCCTCTGGCTCAGGGGCCTTGAAGGATACCACACCAGTCTTGAGTAGTGTGAAGTTTGCTTTAGAGAAGTTCTTCACTATGGTCTTTTTTGCTTGGGGTGGGGGCGGGATGTGGATTTCCAGTGAGATTAGTTTATGATCAGATCTCACCAATGAGGGATATACTTCTGGTGTGGAGCATTTTGTCCCCATGTTTGTGACAATGAGATCTAGTATATTTTCTCCTCTCGTGGGAACAGTGACTAGCTGTTCCATGGCATTTGAATTTATGAACTTCAGGAACCGTTGGGCTAGAAAGTTATGGACATCAGGCTTAACTTTAAACACTGTGTTTCTGAAATGTAGCCAAACACACTTACCCTGCACTGACAAGAGAAAAAGACCAAACAGGGCATTTCTACAGGTAGTGGGATTTGGTTTTATTGGCCTGAATGTACCCATAAAGACATAACAAGTAAAACGTTATGAGCATTCGGAAACCATGTAGCTGAAATACTTGTAAGGGCTTAAGGGGTCATTTGCATGTATCCCCTGGGCCTCCAGTAAAAGAGGTTTAAGGCATTATAGAGTGAAGTTTCTAGAGTGAATGGGTCTGTTTTTGAAATTTTTATTAAATGGCTTGTCTGTGTGACCTTTTTACTCTTTGGCTCGGATGTTGGGATATTGTCAAATGACCTTAATGTTTATGAACAGCAGGCTTAATTTTAAGCTCTGTGTTTCTGAAGTACATTTGAGCAATCAATTTATGCTGTACTAATTAGACAAAAAGAAGCTGAAACATGGCATGTCTGCAGCTAGTGGGGTTTGGCTTTATTGTCCTCAATGTACCCATAAAAACTTAAAAAGTGAGAAGTCATAGTTATTCAGAACTCATTTACTTGAAACACTGGTATGTCCTTAGGAGATTATTTGTATATATCCTTTGTGCTTACACTTCATGAGGCTTAATGTATTACACATTGAAGAATCCAGCTTGGCTAGCCCTTTCTTGCAGTTTTTACTGAATGGTTTGTCTGTGTGACCTTTTAATCCTTTGGTAATCAAAACTTCAGCAGATTAACAGCCTAAATGTTGATAAAAATGTAAAAAAAAAAAAAAAAAAAAAAAAAAAAACGGTCCACCATACATACTCTAAGATATAACCTGGGGGCATGCAAATTAAAAACAGTATTTTTTGAGGGAAGCAAATACCCACTATGTGATGGGTTCTGCCCCAAGGTAATTAAATATAACAACTCCAAGATTGTACAATACCAGTGAATGATCAGCCTTTGTGAAAACCACACACTGGACTAAAGTGAACCAAAAAACAACAAAAAGCCAGGACCTCCAAATAAAAAACTTTATTCTCTCTGACATCTCGGCAAAAATGCCTTCCAGGAGTACATACTTCAATAGCTAAAACACATATCTTATATACAATTAAAATTGATCAGCTTTTGTGCCTGTTGTAGTCGATCAACAGAAAAGCTGAGTAAAGCAACAGTTAACCAGTTTAAGTGTTATCACATATATATGTGAATATAGAAACTCTCCATATAATCAAACATTCATAATATCAAACATTTTTTCAGCTGGCAAAACTGGTCGAAAATCATTTCTGCTCTCCATTATAGATCAGTCTCTGTGTTGATATATACAATATAATTAGTCGGGGGCGGAGGGGTGGTTTGTGCCCTACAAAAAACATGAGATATGTTTTTCCCCCTTATTTTGTATTTCAATGTTCACATACACACACACACACAAAAATATATGCATGTATATATATATATATATATATATATATATATATATATATATATATATTTATACCCAACAGAAAAATGGCGCACAATGTCAAAAGTGCTACAGAGAAAACCTTATAAATCCACACATAGCTCCAGCACTCTAAAGGAATATAAAACAAACAAACCAGAGATAGATTTAATACCAGACAGTAAGCATCACAGACCAGTTTCACCGCATTGCGTCATCAGTGTGTGGAGCTGTTTGTGGATTTACATATATAAATATATATATATATATATATATA
>NC_056741.1:558298385-558313385 GCF_019279795.1 Protopterus annectens | reverse complement strand
TAAGACAAGCATTTCATGTCTGTCCTTTAAAGTTAAAATTTGGAGCCATTCCATCCAGGCTAGCACATTCTTTCTATTGTTTTAACCAAGAGTTAGATTGCTAAATTTAAACATGCAAATATATTTTTATTGCTCTGGTTTTTGCCTAGGTGTAAAAGAATGTAGATGCAGTTTCTGTTGACCTGGGAACCCCAGGAAGGGTGAAGAATGATGTAATGTTTATCAGAACTGCAATTTCAATTTAAACAGAGAGAACCAGAAATTATTAAGCATTTTTGTCTTGACCATTCAACTCACAGCACTGTCTTGCTCATATGTATGTTATTTTAGACTTGTGGGTTTTTTTTATAAATATCTAGGAACTAGAAAGATTAGACTAAGTGTTTTTCTGTGATGTCAGAACTGTACTGCTGATTTATTTTAAGTATTTCTGTGTGATCTCTGAACTATTGACTAGCACTGTGTAGTAAGAAGTATTGTCTTGTGTTTTTATTATTTATTCTTAAATATTTTGAAACCTTTCAACTGTGGCTGTTTTGTGTAGAGATATGTTAAGCTCTAAGAGTACATTACACATCTGTAAGGATCCTGTACCAAGTCACTCTAATAAGCCTTGACTGTTTAGTCATACTATCAATTGGATAATAATATTGCACAGTAATAATTGGACACCCATTTAAGGGCCTTTGAGTAGCTGATAAATATTAGCTGGGTAGTGGTCAGAGGTACTACCATATAGTTTGGGTAAAATGGGCACAGCTGGAGAACCTGTGCCAGCCTTCCCCAGAAGTGTTTGTGTGGTTGTATAAACTCTTATCTCAAAGTGTGTGTGTGTCAGCTACTTGGGCAGGGACACGAAGCACTGTTGGACAGAGCATGTGCTGGAGATTTTAGCTTGCCCAGCTGTCTGAGATCTGGACCCTATAGCTGTGCCAGTGGGGAATCTTATTGGGGACCTGGAGATCAAGGGAGCAACCAGCCCCAGCCTGACTGTGATCTCTATGTGCTCTTAAGGGAAATTGCACTTTACTGTGTGTATTTGTTATCCTTCCCTCATATATGAGATGCCCTCGCTGGTGTTAGTGGTTAGGATTGAGGCTCCCTGATTGCTGGGCCAGGGCACGGGTGTCACATTTGTGTTTGGCAGCAGTGGGATATCCACATCACATATTAATTAGTTGGCAAATACTAATTGGCTTGTAGTGGTGTGGGTAGAGTGAATCCCTGTAGCTTGTGTACAGTGAGCTTGGAAGGTGTTTTGTAGTCTAAAACAGCCACGCAGTGAATACCCAGAGTTCAGATCACAATTGTTTTATTTCTTTTGTTAACTTAGTCAGGGTAAGCAGGCAGCATGTCAGCAGCAGAGTATGGAAAGCTGACAAAGAGACAGCTGGTGAAGATGTGCCAGGCTAGGGGACTGGTGCATGGAAAACTGACTAAGGCAGACCTAATTGTAGCCTTGGTTACAGCTGCATCACAAAACAGCAACCAGAAAGACAATCAAACTGGCAGTGGAGATATAATACCCTCGGATAATGGACAGCTCAATCTTTCTGCAGTGGACTTAAAAATCCAGCTGGAGTTAAAGAGACTTTAGTTGGAGGCCAGGCATGTGGAATTAGAAGCAGCTGAGAGACTGCGGCATCTAGAGAGTGAGAATGAAAAACTACTATGCCTAGAAGCTGAGGAAAAAGAGAGGCAGAGGCAGCATGAGAAGGAGATGCTGACTCTTAGCCAGAGTCATGGAGGTAATGGGGAAGGGAGTAACTGGATCCCAGAAGCACAAAAGTCTGTAAATTTCTTCCGCAGTTTAAAGAGGGGAATAATTTTGATAGTTTCATTCATATGTTTGAGAGGGTATGTAAACAGTATGAAGTTGACTAAGGGCTCTGGGTATAGTTCCTGACCCCCTTACTCCATGGTAAAGCTGTAACTGTATTATCTAAAATGTCTGACATTGCATGTTTTGATTATACTGCTATAAAAAATTGCCTATTAGAGTTTTTTAAGCTAACACCTAAAACATATAGGAAAACGTTTTGTGAGCATAGACGCAAGGCAGATGAAAGTGTGTGTGTGAATATGTTGCTGAATTGAGCACTTATTTCCATAGGTGGGTGAGTGGATGTCAGGCCACCACGTTTGAAGGGCTGGAAGACCTTTTGGTGAGGGAACAAGCCCTTAGCACTTTGCCTCAGGACATGAGGATCTGGTTAGCTGATAGACAATGTGCTACTTCAGATGAGTTGGGGAAGAAGGGAGACCTATACCTGGCAAGCAGGGCAGCCCTGCACAGGAAGAGGACCCCCAGTACTCCTCATAGGTTTAAAGGAACCCATGGTGGGCAGCACAGACTGCCAAAACAGAATCTGCCAGTAGCAGGGGAAGCCACTAGTCCAGGTACATGTCTAGGAGCTAGGGTTAAATGTTTTGACTGCAACCAGTGTGGCCATGTGGCATACAGGTGTCCATGGAGGCAAGGTGGGGAACAAAAGGTGAGGGCACCAGTAAGCGGGAAAGACAAAATGCCAATAGTAGGTTGTCTTGAAACAACAGGGGTACTAAACTACCATCCTGCAGATGTTCTGAGAGGGAAGGATTTGGATGAGGCAGTACCATGTGCTTATGCAGTTACACGCAGTCAGGCTAGGAGACAAGCATGTGGATCTGGTAGCCTGGGGGAGAACCAGACAGACTGCATATTTGCAGCCAGGACTGGTGAGGTGGTTACTTCAGGGAGGGAGCTACCCTGTAGCAGTGAGACTGAAGGTGAGCCACAGCTGCTTGTGTGTATTGATGGTCCCTTGGACAGAGTGGCTGCAAAAGTAGAGGTGAGTAGGAGTACCCAGGCTGACAGTGAGGCACCACTGTCAGAGAATTCCAGACTTCCTGTGGAAGGGGAGCTGGGAAGGGTTACAAGGAGAGAGTTGAGACAGGCTCAGTTCAGCAAGGCCTGAGGCAGATAGCTAGGGAGGCACCTGATTCTCAAGGAAAGGGGGAATCTGTATAATGGGACAAAGGGTTACTATAAAGAGAGTGGACCCCTGAGGGATGGCTAGAAGGTGAGAGAGTATAGCAGTTGGTAGTGCCTAGAGCCTACCATCTGGCACTTCTACCATAGCCCATGATATTTCTTTTGCAGGTCACATCGGCATAACATACAAAGAGGTGTATTATGCAGAACTTTTATTGGCCTTGAATTTCCAGAGATGTAACAGGGTATTGCAGGACCTGTGAGAAGTGCCAAAAGGTAGGTAAGGCAGGAGACAAGGTGACAGCTCCTTTGATGCCTTTGCCTGTGATCGAAGAGCCATTTAAGAGGGTAGCTATGGATATTGTGAGTCCTCTGAGTACCCCAAGTTCCACAGGGAAAAAGCATATCCTAGTGGTAGTGGAATATGCTACACGATACCCTGAGGCAGTGGCTTTGTCCTCCATTGAGGCAGAGAAGGTGGCAAATGCTCTGTTAGAGATTTTCAGCAGGGTTGGTTTCCCAAAAGAAATAATAACTGACAGAGGTGCCAATTTCATGTCAGACCTGCTGGCTTGTCTGTGGAAGTCCTATGAGGTGAAGGACATGAAGACCACCCCCTATCATCCCTAGACTAATGGTTTTGTTGAGAGGTTAAACTCTACAATTAAGTCCATGCTGCAGGCATTTGCAGATCAGTTTAAGAGAGAGTGGGACAAATATTTACCCCATCTGTTGTTTGCTTACAGAGAAGTTCCCAGGAATCCACATGTTTTTCACCATTTGAGTTGCTGTATGGGCATAGCGTGAGGGGACCTCTATATTTAATTCGAGATGAGTGGGAAGGTGAATGTGAGTCTCACAAGGAGTCTATTGTGGCATACATCCTAAACCTCAGGACAAGGCTCAGGGAACTCATGGGCTTGGCCCAGGAAAACCTGGCAGAAGCCCAACAACAGAAAAAGATGTGGTATGACAGGAGTGCTTGAGCTAGAGAGTATGCTGTGGGGCAGTAGGTAATCGTTCTCATTCCTGTCAGACACAACAAGCTGCAAACAGCTTGGGAGGGACCCTGCAAGGTGGTAAGAAAGGTAAGTGATGTTAACTACATGGTGGAACTGCTAGGCAGAAGGCAGGGGCAAAAATTGTACCATGTTAACATGATGAAACTTTACCATGATAGGGAGGCCCTTGTGCTGAGCTTTTGCAGTGGATTGCAGGAGGAGTCTGAGAGAGATCTGGGGACTGATCTCCTCAGTGATGCTCGGGCTGACACCTCAGTGGAAGGGTAGCAATGTCCCAGTAGCTATCTCCTACCCAGGTTTGAGGAATCTGAGCAGTGTTGCAGGAATGTGGCAACACGTTCACTGGGAAACCAGGGTGAACCCACCTGGTGCAGCACTAGGTGGATACAGGACCCCAAAGACCTATTAGGCAGGCCCCTTATAGAGTGCCTGAGAGTGTCAAACAGACTCAGATGGAGGAGGCACAGGAGATGTTTGAACTAGGGGTGATTCAAGAGTCCAGCAGTCCCTGGGCCTCCCCAGTGGTGCTGGTGCCAAAGAAGGATGGCAGCACCTTGTTCTGTGTGGACTACAGGAAATTAAATAGTCACACAGAGTTGGATGCTTACCCCATGCCTAGGACAGATGAGGCCCTACAGCAGCTGAGTGGGGCTATGTATCTTATAACCATTGATCTTATCAAGGGTTACTGGCAGGTGCCCTTGACTCCTAGTGCTAGAGAGAAGTCAGCCTTTGTGACACCTTTTGGCTTGTATGAGTTATCAAAGATGCCTTTTGGGATGAAGAATGCCCAGTGACTTTCCAGAGGCTGGTAGATCATATCCTAGCAGGAGCAGGAGGGTTTGCCCTTGCTTACCTAAATGATATTGCCATCTCAGCCATTCTTGGCCAGAGCCCCTTCAGCATGTCAGGGAGGTGCTGGGCAGACTACAGAGGGCAGGGTTGACCACTGAGCTGAGCAAATGTCAGGTGGATATGGCGGAGGTCTCCTACATAGGACATTGAGTGGAGAGTGGTAAGATAAGGCCAATTTTGACCAAATTTCAGGTTAGTTTATTTAAGAACTTAGGTTTTTAAAAAAACTTTTTAAAAATTTGTTTTTGGTTTGTTAACTTGTGTAAATACATTTTTAACATAAAACAATGTAACATTTTGTTTCAAATCTTGTTTTTAAGAATTTTTAAAACAATGTGGTGAACTATGTTAACATTAGAAGTTTGATATTGCTTTAAGGATTTTAATTGTTGCTTAATTTAATAATTTATGGGTGTATTTAACTTGGTTGGGTAAGGTTGTGATTTTTGTTCTGAGGAAGTCTCTGTAGTGAAGAGGAAAGCACTTAACTGTTTGTGAATAAAGTTGGTGTCCTTTGGAGTGCTCACATTCTTCTGGTTATTCTGTTTAGTCATGCTACCAATTGGATAATAATATTGCACAGTAATAATTGGACACCCTTTTAAGGGCCTTTGAGTAGCTGATAAATATTAGCTAGGTAGTGGCCTGTGGTACTACCGTATAGTCTGGGTAAAAGGGGTTGGAGAACCTGTGCCAACCTTCCCCAGAAGTGTCTGTGTGGTTATATAAACTCTTATCTCAAAGTGTGTGTGTGTCAGCTACTTGGGCAGGGACACGAAGCACTGGTTGGACAGAGAGGGTGCTGGAGATTTTAGCTTGCCCAGCTGTCTGAGATCTGGACCTTATAGCTGTGCCAGTGGGTAGTTTTATTGGGGACCTGGAGAGCAAGGGAGCAACCAGTCCCAGAGTGACTGTGATCTCTGTGTGCTCTTAAGGGAAATTGCACTTTACTGTGTGCATTTGTTATCCTTCCCTCATATATGAGACACCCTCTCTGGTGTTAGTGGTGAGGATTGAGGCTCCTTGATTGCTGGGCCAGGGCACGGGTTTCACAGATCATATGATCCTACAATACATACAGTACTGGTGCAAGAATCCTATGTTCCTGCAGACCATTCTAAATTCCTTACTACATTTTGAAATGGTGTTGCCTTCCCATCCAAACCACAAAATGCAGCCAAAGAAGTAGACACAATCATACACCATATATGTATGAGTGTACTTCGAAACACTGAAGTACACAAACTGTGAACGGCTAATGATTAATCCCAAAAGATCAAAAGCCAAAACAATGAAATAACAAAAAGCTTAAATTTTTTGTGGCAGGGCTCACCCACTTGCACCACCCCCCACTAATTATATATGCCAGCTTTAAGATCACTCTACAGTGGGGAAAGGGCAAATTCCACAGTCCACACTGTACACAATCTTGCACAGGCTTAACACTGGTAGAAGCAGTCAAATGAGTTTCAATCACTTCTACCAATGTTAAACATGTTCAAGATTATGAACATTTGATTATAAGGAGTGCTCTCATATGTATGTACTGGAAGACTTTCGGATTGCTTTGGTATTTTCAGCTGGATAAAAGGGTCCTTATAGTTACATGTGTCTAAAACCATATCAATGATTATACTTCGTTTTCTACTTTAATTGCTCATGGACTGTCTCAATCTGTAAGCCAGCTTTGTAACACTGAGGGATAACATTCTATGTCACAGGTGACCAAAATTCAATTACTGGCTTGGATGTCTGTAGAAACTGACTAGGAAGGATGGGAGTGAGCAGCTGCTTCTGGCTCACTCATCCTGGGGGAGGAAGGAGGATCTGACTTGTCACATGGGTAACATCTGATGGGTACACCAGGTATTCACCTATTGGAGTTCAGAGCCATTCGAGATCATACTGCCATAGTGCATTCAGACTTTGCACCTCAAGGGAAATTAGTATGCAGGGCATGCTTCTCCATGGCAGGCACTGTCCATGATTGTGGGCTTGGAAGAGATACTGAGGAGGTGCTCCATGGGGAGTGGGTAAGTCACCCACTCCAAGACCAGCAACCCAGCCTGGTCCTTAAAACCTGATTTTTGATGGCAAGCAAGAAAGAATGGATTGTGAGGCTCTTGTCTAGCCTTGAAATACACATTTACTGTAGCAGAAAGAATGGACCAACTGGGCAATGGCAGAGGAGTCATCGTGTAAGGTCTTGGATGTGAAAACAATAAATAAATAAATAAATCTTGCAGTATCAATAAAATCCTAGGACAGGATTAAAATCAGTTTTGAGCATCTGACTTAGGCAGATACTCCATGATTAATACAGATACTGCTCCAACCAGGACTACATTTACAACTTAAAATATTCTGGCACTGCCTGAGCTTTTAAGAATAGTAGGACCCCAAAATTAATCACATTCCTTTCTTTGTGAAGATACAAGTCTCTGTATCATGTTTTCATAGGTTCATAGGTTCATATTAGGCTATCTGCCCAAGGGCATTTATAAGCCTAGCCAGAGTTTTGTGGCTTTTGCCACCCCTTTAGTTTGGAGGATACTATGCCCATTATTTTGCTGTGCCTCTGTCAAGCAGTGACACTGAGATAATCCCTGGGGTATATCTGCGATCTCCCATCCATTGGTCGAGATTTCTCTTGAATAAAGCCAGCGAGGTGCTCTGCCTCACATGTACCGGGATTTTGTTCCACAGCGTAGGGAGTCTCTGGGTGATGAATCTGTCCCTCCAGCACGTCCTATTAATAACCGTGTCAAGGTTTAAGTCTCCCGCCCTTGTAGTTCTGAGGGATCTAGATTTTTTGAGGTGAAGCATGTTCAGCAAATCTGGGTTGGACATGGCCTTGTATGTCAGGCACAGGTCACCTCTGAGCAGACGGTAAGCGACTGAGTAGAGCTGAAGTTCCTTCAGTCGGGCAGCATAGGACATATTTTTGAGACCCTTTATCCTTTTGGTGAGGAACTTTTGGGGCCTTTCCAGTTGCTGCAGGTGTCAGAATGGGGCATTGTACTCAATCATTGGCCTGATGAGTGATGAGTACAGGGGGACGATGACTTCCCTTGATCTAGATGTGAATCCCTTCATGATCAGGTGGGCAATGTAGAAGGTCTTCCTAACTACTTTGGCAACGTGAGTATCAAATGAAAGGTTACTGTCAACCTGGGTACCCAGATCCCTGATAACCTCTTCTGTGCTTAGTGGGTTGCCGCCTATATGGTAGCTAGGGTAACCTTGTTTTCCCGAGGGTATGACTATGCATTTTTGGCGTTTAACTTTAGGCCATGGTTCTGGCACCAGTTTTCCATTTCTATAAGACCCTTCTGAAGGATATCTGTGTCAGATGTGTTCTCAACTATGGCGCCCAGTTTGCAGTCATCTGCAAATTTTGTCAGCCATAATCCTCCTGTGTTTGCTTGTACTTCTGAAAAGTAGATGCCGAACAGGAGAGGGCCCAGGACTGAGCCCTGTGGGACACCACTTGTGACAGGCTTTGAGTCTGACATGGCGCCAGCAACTCTGACCCTGTGGGTTCTGTCACTTAGCCAATTTGCAACCCATCTTGTGACGTATGGGTTTACATTTAAGCTGATGAGTTTTCAATGATACTTGAGTGGGGTATTGTGTGAAAGCCTTTGCCAGGTCGAGGTAGGCTGTGTGGACTGCCTTTCCCTCATCAATGGCCTTGGTGACTGTTTGAAAAAGTCCACCAGGTTTAAAAGGCATGATCTGCCCTTGACAAAGCCAAACTGGGTCGGATCCAAAGTCTGCAAGTCTCCTATGTCTTTATTTATGAGTTCCATTATGATCCTCTCCATGGCTTTGCAGATCAAGCTTGTCAAGCTGATGGGACGGTAATTTCCCGGGTCGGTGGAGGCACCTCCTTTGTGAAGTGGGACCACAGTTGCCGTACGCCACTCCTTAGGCACGTATCCTGAGGTGAGGCTAAGATTAAACAGCTGCCCTAACTGCGGGTTTAATTCCTCATCGAGTTTGTGGAGCACACATCCGGGGACACCATCTGGTCCCATGGATGCTGTGTTTTTTGCCTTGGAGAGAGCAGTTCTCACCTGAGCTTTAGAGATGTTTGGGGGGCTATACTTCTCTGGTATAGATATCTCACCTTTTGGGGGGGGGGGAGTTTGCACTGAACCTGTCAGCCAGTATGTTGGCAATGTCTGTAGGTTCAGTAATTTTTACATCATTTTGAACTAATTCTGAGCATATCTGGGAGTTTCCTCCCAGGTTTCTAACATAGCTAAAGAAGGCCTTATGATTGTCCTTTGAGTCCTTAGCGACTTTTCTCTCAAAATTTGCCTTGGATGATTTTATGAGAGATCTTAATTTTTTACTTATAATGATCAAGGGTGTTTTCCCTTTTAAGGATTTTGCTCTATCTTGTAGTAGCTTCCTCCTTTTGTTGTAGAGCTTGTTTATGGCTGGGGTCCACCAAACTGGATGCTTGCCTTTGGTACAAAGGGTCTTTGTTTTGTTTGGGATTGCCTGATCCATGCAGTCCTGTAGGTGCTGGTAGAAGGCATTTGTAAGTGATTCAGCGGCTTGAGTAATGGTTTCCACAGTCTCGGGGGCCTTAAAAGAGACCACACTAACCTTTAGAAGTTTGAAATCGGCTTTTGAGAAGTTCTTCACTGTGGTCTTTTTTATCTCAGGTGGGGGCGGGATGTGGACTTCCAGTGAGAATAGTTTATGGTCTGATCTCATCTGTGAAGGGTATACTTCCGGTGTTGAACATTGTGACCCCATGTTCGTGATGATGAGATCTAGTATGTTATCTCCTGTTGTGGGAATGGTGACTAGTTGTTCCATGGCATTTGAGTTTATGAACTCTAGGAACCTTTGGGCTAGAGTGTTGGGGCTTGAGTAGTGATCCCAATCTATATTCGGGTAGTTGAAACCACCTAGTATGATGGTGTTTGGAGATACATTTATCCCCTCCAGTGTTTTCAGGAAAGCTATGTGAGGTTCCTGAGATTGAGAGGGTGGCCTGTAACATGCTACAAATTGCAGAGCAGTCTTGCCTATGGTCAATTGCACCTGGATGGTCTCCGATGCATCGTGCGTTGCCACCAACCTTGAGGTGTGGGTGTTCTTGATGAATTTAGACACTCCCCCTCCTTTCTTGGTGTTGTCCGGATTTTGGGGCCGGAACGCATGATATGAGGTAAAGCCTGATAGTGCCGGGGTGCTCTCGGGAGCCTTGAACCAGGTTTCAGTCACAGCACAGACATCGATGTTCTCCATACTGAGAAGGGCCTCGAGTGCGTGCATCTTGAGGTTGAGACTTCTGGCATTGAGCAGCATTACCCTTAGTTTTTTTTCCTTTTTTGTGTTCTAGGGTGGTAGGTTTAGAATTTGAGCCTTGCCTAAAAAAGGCACTATGGGGGTGGCAAGAGCCTTTGCCAATATCCGGAAGCCCAAGGGTGATAGGTGCAAGCCGTCCCTTGCGAAGCAGCATGGCTTGTCCAGCATGTCATCCCAGGCAGACAGACATTGGATCCCCTTTGAATGACACCAGAGTTTAAGCCAATTATTAAAGCTGATCATCTTGTCTCTGTATTGTGGCATCATTCTTGGTGAAGGTAGGATACTGCTCAAGGTCAGGTTCATACCTGCCTGGGCTACATAATCAGAGAGCTCCTGTATGTCTCTTTTCATGTAGTCCAAGGAGGTACGTCTCAGGTCGTTCACACCAGTGTGGACAATGACAGAGTCGTACTTGTACCTGCTGTTGAGAGACCTGAGTGCTTGCGTTATGTGGTGGATTCTAGCGCCCAACAGGCAGCTTACTGTGACCTTTTCCTTGTTCAATCTGGTGAGCGGGACGTCAGTGTGTCTAACTATGGTGTCACCAATGACGAGTGTGTCTGGCATTGTGTTCGGCCTTAAGGGCTGTGACTGTTTGGCACACTGACTATGTGGTCTATGTGTTGCATGTGTTGTGTCCTGAGGTGGCAGTTGTTTGGGTGTCTGCTTTGGTGGCCTCTGCTGTTTTGGTAGATTTTTGATCAGAGCCTCCGAATATGTCTTTGTGTATTTATGTGTATGATTTGAAGTTGTGATAGTACTATGTGAGACTGGGTTTGTGGTGTGTGTGGTTACCTTCTCCTCCTGTCTGGTCTTACCAGTCCTATGTTGAGAGAGCTCAGCCTCCAGTTTGGCTATATAGTTGCATCTCTCGCATGTATTTGTGTTTTGTGGGAGAAGGAGAGGGTTGTCCATGTACATGAGACAATTGTAACATTGCCTCAATATTCCCAGATTCACCAGCTGAGCAGGAGAGGACACTAGCAACTGATGCTAGAAGGAATAGACAAGGACTTTAAAAGACTCCGGGGGATGTGGGTGATCGAATGGGGTTTTTGGCTGGTGGGGTACTATGTATAATAAAAGTGCTATATCAAATAAAAAAGTACTTTAGGAGCAAGTGCTAGGCTTTACAGATAGAGAGTATTCTACTTAGGAATCGAGTAGAGCTGAGCTTTTTAGATATAGAATACGCTGGTTAGATCAGCAGTACAATTCAGGGAAGGCTGTTTTAAGGGAAAATTTGAAGAGTGGACTTTAGGTAGCCCGAATAGTTTAACCTTGATTAACCGCCGCTGCTCTTGTGTGCTCCTGTGGCAACTCCGCGCTAAATCGCGCTAAAGCTTATAACAAAGTTATAACAAAGTTTTGGTGACTTTGTTATAAGACTAACCTCATGCAATCACCTCCTACTATGCTCACAAGTTTTAATATTAAAATAAAATATCTTCTCTACATATTTTACAGATTTGCTTTTAAATTATACAGTTGCAGTCAGAAATGCAGTTTTTGCTCTTCAGATTGCATTTTCAAGACTTTTGTTTGCACCTGACATATACTCTGGAGCTTTGACTGATATCGTAATTGCTCCAATAAAAAATAGAATTAAATTTAAGTTCCTTGCATTAAAATTAAAAACTACAATCGTCACTTATTTCTAACTCTACTTCACATATTTAGTCTGAACTACAATTTAACAATAAATTAAATGAAATACCCCTAAGTAATACATCTATCTATATCTACATATAAATGCTATGTACTTAAGCAAGGTAAGAAAGTGGTAAATAACATGTCTCCACCTAAGAGTATGTAAATGCATGCATCAATATTTCTGTGGAATGAAAGTGGAAAATGACAACATCCCCTAGAGACTCTGCACCTATATTATATCATTTTACAACCATTTTTTTACTGGGAACAAGTAGTACTCTTTTGGTATCACTGTTGAGTTCATTCTTAATCTTCCCCCACACCTTAACATTCCCCCAAATGACAAGTTCTTAGACTCCACTATTATAATTCTTTAAATGTTCAGTGAAATTAAATAGTTACACAGAGACAAAGGACCTGGTCCCCGTAGTCTCACTCTTACTTCTGTTACAATAGATCTTCCCAGTGCCCATCTTACTTGTAGCTGTCCAGAACATTGGTACACATTGTCTACTTATTCATTGCATCACTGACTGCGCTTTACTTATACAGTGCATCAATGTACTTGATTTATCCAGTGCATCTCTGCATGTGATTTACATATTCAAACTATCACTGCACATAAATTACTTTTGCAGTACATCGCAGAACCCCAGCTGAGAATCGAACTGGAGAAGCTCTTGCTGTGAGGCAGCAATGCTAACCACTGCACCACTGTAGCCACCCATTTATATGTCCTTCATATAAATATCCTAAACTGTAGTTATCTGTAAGATGGTAATGCTAAACTATCTCTTCCCTGCTACAGACTCATACCATTGATTAATGATAACATGAAAATAAGTTTACCTTCATTTTATCGAACATGGTTTGTGCGAGCAGGCATTTCCATGAATCGAGTGAGTGAATCACGGAAAGCCTCCGAGTACAAATGTCGAAAATGGTTTAGCTGAAAACCATTTTCACCATTTGCCCATGTGTTTGAATGTCTAAATGCATTTGCATTGTAGCCATTCAAACATATGTTAGTTGCTGTTGTGAGTTTATGTGCAGGTGTCCTTTCAATGGAAGGATGTCGCACAAACCATGTTCAATGAAATGAAGGTAAACCTGAAAATATTAGCTTAAAGTCTCATCTTCTACCTCCCCTTAGTATGGTGCATACCCAGTAACCCAAGCAAGCTGTTTTTTTTTTTTTTTCAAATTTTGTTTTTCTTGTAGGCCATGCAAGAACACATATCTGTTCTTCATTCAAGCAGACAAGGATAATCACTCTCCTTTTTCTCATTTATTTGAATACTGGAAAATCATTTGATGACATTAACTGTTTACCATCTCAGGCAAAAATTATTTCATAATCTCTGATATATTTATCTGAATCCTTATACAAGGCCCCACAACACTTGTAGTGATTAACAAATTATCCAAACATATTTCATCAAAAATATTATCCTAAGAAGCTTCCTCATATGCCCAGCATAACTTCACCTTTACCTAAAATCTTTAACAAAAGCCCTAAAAATTAAAAAAAACAATTGAGATCTTTGGCATTGTTAGTCAAAATAGTCACGACCAAGTGTGTCTGTATTCTGAAGTCTTATTGTAGCATCTCCCCATGTGGCACCTTCCCACAAACAAGGCAGTTATCCTAAGCCTTCATTAGCTTCTCCATCTATGGATTAAATCTACATGAAATAGATTTTGTCTCTGAGCTCTGCTCCATATGAAGCATAATTAAAGTGGCTATCATTCTTCTAATGAACATTTTAGTTGTGCAAGCTACACCCAAACAAGATGATTTAGATCAGTGGGCTCACACAGAGAAGTATGCCCTCATCCCCTTGCAGAAGACCTTGCTTTTATATTTCCTAAATGGATATATAACTAACTCTGAAGTAACAAAATCTTGGTCTACAAAAAGATGATTCATCTCAGAAAATGTAAATCTGTAAAACATTTAACTTTACCAGGTGCTATAATAAAACAAAACACCTAAGTGTTTATTTTTCTTGCTCTTAAGACCTCTTAAAATATTCCAGTCCATCCAATGTGATAACTAAAGTAGACAATATCAAAATATATGTGGTTATTTCCATAAGATTTCATAAAAGCTCTTCAGACCAACTTACTACTGTAGCAAAGAATCTCTGAAGACAAACTTAAATACTGTAAAATTGAACCTCTAAAGTTAAACTTGCTATTGTAACATATAACCTCTGAAGATAAAATTACTACTGTAACATAGACCCTCTGAAGATAAACTTACTACTGTAGTAAAGAACCTCTGAAGACAAACTTTAATACTGTAAAATTTAATCTCTAAAGTTAAACTTGCTACTGTAACATAGAACCGCTGAAGATAAAACTACTGTAACATAGACCCTCTGAAGATAAACTTGCTACTGTAACATAGAACCGCTGAAGATAAAACTACTGTAACATAGACCCTCTGAAGATAAACTTGCTACTGTAACATAGAACTCTGAAGGCTAACTTACAATGATAACATAGAACCTCTGAAGGCAAACTTACTACTGTAACAACTCTGAAGGTAAACTTAATTACTGTAACATAGAACCTCTGAAGATAAACTTGCTACTGTAACATAGAACTCTGAAGGCTAACTTACAATGATAACATAGAACCTCTGAAGGCAAACTTACTACTGTAACAACTCTGAAGGTAAACTTAATTACTGTAACATAGAACCTCTGAAGATAAACTTACTACTGTAACATAGAACTCTGAAGACAAACTTACTATTGTCACAAAGAACCTCTGAAGATAAACTTACTACTGTAACATAGAACTCTGAAGACAAACTTACTATTGTCACAAAGAACCTCTGAAGATAAACTTACTACTCCAACATAGAACTCAAAAGGCTAACTTACAATGATAACATAGAACCTCTGAAGGCAAACTTACTACTGTAACAAACAACTCTGAAGGTAAACTTAATTACTGTAACATAAAACTCTGAAGACAAACTTACTATTGTCACAAAGAACCTCTGAAGATAAACTTACTACTGTAACATAGAACTCTGAAGACAAACTTACTATTGTCACAAAGAACCTCTGAAGATAAACTTACTACTGCAACATAGAACTCAAAAGGCTAACTTACAATGATAACATAGAACCTCTGAAGGCAAACTTA